>NW_006925293.1:0-606 GCF_000298275.1 Orycteropus afer afer | reverse complement strand
AATAAGAGATGAAATGGGTGACATCACAACAGAACCAACTGAAATAAAAAGGATAATATCAAGGTACTATGAAGAAGAGTACTCCAACAAATTTGAAAATCTGGAAGAAATGGACAGTTTTCTAGAAGCACACCATTTACCTAAACTAACACAGACTGATGTGGAAAAATTGAAGAGGCCCATCACAAAAGAAGAAATTGAACAGGTCATCAAAAAATTACCAACCAAAAAAAGTCCTGGCCCAGACGGTTTCACCGGAGAATTCTACCAAACATTCAGAGAAGAACTGATACCAATTCAACTCAAGGTATTCCAAAACATAGAAAAGGGTGAAATCCTCCCTAACTCATTTTATGAAGCAAGCATAACCTTGATACCAAAACCAGGCAAAGACATCACTCTAAAGGGAAACTATAGACCAATATCCTTCATGAATATAGATGCAAAAATCCTCAACAAACTCCTAGTCAATAGACTCCAACAACATATCAAGAAAATCATTCATTATTAACAAGTGGGGTTCATATCAGGCATGCAAGGATGGTTCAAAATTAGAAAAACAATCAACATCATCCACCACATAAATAAAACAAAGGAGAAGAACCA
>NW_006925292.1:10624-11103 GCF_000298275.1 Orycteropus afer afer | reverse complement strand
TCTATTTTTGTGTTTATCTCTATGGTGTGTCTCTTGTAGGCTGCATATTGATGGGTTTTGTTTTCTTATTCAATCTGCAACTCTCCATCTCTTGAGCAGTGCATTCAATCCATTAACATTCAGTGTAATTATTGATAAGTATGAACTGGTTGCTGTCATTTTTTTATGTTTTTTTTTTCATATTGTCCCTGGTTTATTTGTTCCCTATTATCTTCTGTGCTGAGCTCATTATGGTTAAGAATCGTGTTATCATTTCCTTTGTTGCTTTTGTTTTAGTATTTGCTGAATATTTGTGCTTGTCCTCTTTTTTATTGGGATATGATGATTTATCATTTTTTTTGAGGTTACCATATAATTTATAATTTTCTTCCCAAGTTTAGAACAGTCCATTCTATCTTTAACTCTCTTAAGTTTCTCACCATTTAGAAGTTCTGTAACTACACAGCCTTTTCCCTCTTTTTGTTTATAGTTTGTCCTCA
>NW_006925292.1:8958-10041 GCF_000298275.1 Orycteropus afer afer | reverse complement strand
TTGGTATTGATGAATTTGATGATGATGTGTCTTGGTGATTTTCTTTTGGTTTCTATCCTTTTTGAGGTTCATTGGACTTCCTGAATGGATATATCCTCATCTTTCATCATATCAGGGAAGTTCTCCTCCAGCAAATCTTGGACAATTTTCTCAGTGGTTTTGTTTTTCTTTTCCTGTTCTGGAATTCTAATGACACGTACTTTATTCTTTTTGATGGTATCCCAAATGAACCTTAGGCTTTCTTCATTTTGTTTTGAGTTTTTTTCTGATTGATACCTTTCTAAAGAAGTATTCAGGTATTTGTCTTCAATCTCATTAATTCTGTCTTCCATTGCATCAATTCTACTCCTTTTCCCTTCCAATGTATTACCTATTTCTGACAATTTAGTATTAATCTTCTGGATTTCTATCTGTAGATTTAGATTCATTTCCAATTTTCCATTGATTTTGTAATTGTTCTTGCATTTTCTTCCAAAATTCTTCTAAGGTTTTTTCTTGGTCTATCTTTCAATCCTTTGAAGATACCTAAAGATAATTCTTTTGAATTCCTTATCAGAAAGTTCCAATGCTCCTTCTTCCTTAGGGAATTGTTCTGGATCTGTTTCCTGCTCCCTTGTTTCTACCACTTTGTCCTGCTTCTTTGTGTGGGCTGTGATGGTCTGTTGTCTCCAAGGCATTATGGTGTTGTTGTATTTAGATCTCTGTTAACTGTTTGTGGAGAGCAGCCAAGTGTGATTCAGGCTCTTCTTGGTGGTTTTTTATTATTGGCTCATTGGTGGAGAAGGAGGTAGTGGTCCTCGCTCAGTAAGTGAAGTTGCAGGAGTTGTGGGTGTAGTTGTGTCTTACAGGGACTGTTGTTGTCTCCCACTCAGTTAGACACAAATTACAATTGAATATCTATCAAAAAAATGAAAAGCACATGGACAAAAAGCACACCATGTAATCATAAGGGAACAGTAGCCCAAAAAAAGAAAAAAAGGGAAAAAAAGAAGAAGAAAATACAAGAAAACCTGCTATATCTGGGGATAGGGCACTAAGAGAAAAAAAGTAGAGAAGGAGAATAATGAAGGGAAAAAAAGGGAA
>NW_006925292.1:3812-8632 GCF_000298275.1 Orycteropus afer afer | reverse complement strand
TCTGAGCACACAGACTGTGATGGAGTTCCTGTCAGCCCAGAAGGTAGGTGGAACTGGGGGATGGCCATAACTCCATTCACCAAGTGGGTGTGGGTTATAAGAGTAACAAGAGGAATGTCGTACCTTTTCAGTCTTGTGGGTCTGGAGAGTCCTTGGGGTTGCTGGAAAGCAGAACATGTTTTCAAGCCCCAGGTATCTGTGAGAGTGCTGTCTGTTTAAATATCTAAAATAGTCAAGCCTCTTTTAAACCTTCAAAATGGCGGCACTTTCCAGACCAGCAAAAGTCCATAGCTCAGCTGCCTTTCTCTTCACTCTCTCCTTTTATTTCCCAGCCACCGTGCACAGTCCTCCGTGCTGGGCTCCAGGGGCTGGGTGAAAGCCCCTGAACCTTAGGCTTCAGCTCTGCCTCTTTCTCCCAGTCCACTGAAGCTAGAGGCATCTCTCCACTCACACAGCTGCTAGCTGTTGAGGCTGATAAACCCAAGGTCGACAAGTGAAAAGGTACAGTCTAGATATTACCAAACAAAAAGGCAGGCCATTGATTCAAGTCTATTAAAAGTCCCAAGACCAGCAGAGTGTGGCAGGCTGCTGAATGAAGACTCAGCTACATTGAGGGTTCAAATGTGCCAAAAAACTGGAGACCTTCCTCAAAGCTGATTCTTATATATTGGAAGCAGATCACATCCCTAAACCAGCTATTCAGCTTCTCCAGTAGATTCCACCATGGAGTTAGTTACCAATCTCTCCATGGGGAATAGGTACATCCAGCTGGCCAGTCACTCAAGCTCACCCATCACTCAAGCTGGCCCAGCCAAGTTGACAACCACCTTAATTACCACAATCTGATCCATAGTAAGCTCCTTGCCTTGTTTTGGCTGAAGATATTAAGTTTCTCCATTGCCACTTTCCACAGATATAGTCAATATGATTCCTCTGTATTCCATCTGGTGAGTTCCACTTGTATAACCACTGTTCATGTTGTTGAAAAAGGTATTTGCAATGAATAAGTCATTGATATTGCAAAATTCTATCATGCAATCTCTGGTGTCATTTCTATCACCAAGGCCCTATTTTCCAACTAACAGTGTGTGATAGTTGGAGTTGTGTGTCAGCATGGCTGGATCACAATTCTGAGTGGTTTAAGCAGTTGTGATGTGGGTTATTCCCATGATGAGATCAAATACATATGTTTTGAGCAGCCAATCCATTGAAAGCATGTTTACCTAGGGGCGTGGCCTGCTTCCAATATATTTATGGACATTCTGGGAAAAAGAGCCACTCTTCTGTGGATCAGGATCCTGTTGTGTTGCCTACAACTGTCTATGAGTGAACAATCCACCATTTGGCCTGGTGATCTTGGATTCATCATTCATTGGAATCAACAGCTGGTATACTGCCTGCCAACCCTGAGTTTGTCAGACCCTGCAGCTGTGTGAGTCAGGAAAAGCCTCTAGTTTGATGTTTGATCCAAGAATTTGGGACTTGCCAGCTTCTATAAGTGTGTGAGCCATTTTCCTAAGATAAGTTTCTCTCTCTCTAAGCTTTACTGATTTTGCTTCTCTAGAGAACCTAGCCTAACACACAGTGATTCTTCTTTGATTCCCACTTTTCCATTCCAATCACCAGTAATAACTAACACACCTTGATTGTTTGGCCAATTTCACACTGCAGAATTTCCTTATCTTTGAATTTACTGGTATGTAAATTTGAATGATAATTGCATTCATTTGTCTTCCTTGTAGGCATATGGATATTATCCTATCACTGACAGCATTGTACTTCAGGACAGATCATGAAACATTCTTTGTGAGGATGAATGTGACCCCATTCATCTTCTATTCGTCATTCCCAGCATAATAGATTATATGACTGTCTGATTCAAAATGGGCAAAACCAGTCCATTTCAGCCCACTAATACCTACAATATTAATCTTAATGCATTCCATTTCATTTTTGACAGCTTCCAGTTTTCCTGCATTCATACTTTGTACATTCCACATTCCAATTTTTAATTTCTTAATGCTGCTATAACAGAGAAACAAGCAGTTGGTTTTAAAAAACAGAATATTCTGTTTAGAAGGCTAGAAGTCTGAATTGAGGACATTTGCAAGAAAGGAGATTTTCTCTTTTCAGTTTCTGTTCCTTGGCTATCTTCATATGACATTGAATTTATCTTCTTCTATCTGTGCTTGTTTGCTTCTGTTCTAATCTGCTTTTTTTTTTAATCTCATAACTAATGGTTTAAGGCATACCCTAGACTGGTATGGCCTCATTAACATAACAAAGCAAGCCCTATTCCCAAATGGGATTACATGTAAAGGTTAAAATACGTTTTTTTGGGACACAATTCAATCCATAACATTACCTAAGCTCTGAAAAAATTAGTGTGATACCTGCCATTAGCCAAAAATGAGAAAACTGGAAGGGTACTGTGGTTTTTAGTAGCAATAATTTGAAAAAATTCAACTTTGAGATGACTGTGGTCAGGAATGCTACACAGAATTATAGTGTTTTGCAGTATATCATGATGGCAGGGAAAGGGGTCAGGTGTGCTGTGGCACGTCTCTACATCCATCTGGAGGGGTTCATTTTTCTGATTTTCATGTGGGTATCCAGAGGTAAGTAGGATACTTCAAAATAAGAGATAAAGAAATGCTTAGTAAGTAGATATACAAAATTGCAGCTGAAATCCACTTTGAAAGTTCAAATTTATTTACTTCCATCATTCTTGGCCGAGATCATGCATGCAGTATTGAATAGAGATCCTGATTAGCCCTGTGTCAGGCTTTTGTGGTGTACCCATACTTGCAACTGCAGGTGCACTTTTATATTGGAGGAGTCTTTAGAAGATAGTCTAGCTAATATATACAATTCTGCAATTAAAATATTTGTGATGAAGAGAATCTAAGTGGTCCTATTCCAGGATACATGGAGTGCTGAAGTACTTCAAAGGGTAGGTCAGGTTTTGCTGCAGTACTGATCCTTAAACCCTCAAGGCATGAAACAATTTTACTTCTCACTCACTCTATACATCTGATAAGGAACTGTTTCCCATAGTCTCAGGGATCCAGGCTGATGGGAGGCTCTATCAATGTAGCAAGAAGAAGGGAACTTGGTGCAATCGTTCACTGCCTTTTAAAATTTCTACCCAAAACAAACACATCTACTATTTTCACTTGTCAAAGCAAAAGAGACAGAATTCAATCCTGCCATATGTGCAGAAGTAGAAGAGGGGTATAGGTGAAAATCCCTATGGATTAGTTTATCAGTTTAGCAAAGGATCTCACATCACTTTTACCCATATTCAAATATGAGCTCAAGAATTTTCTCCAAAATCAACCAGGGACACCATGAAAAAACACGTAACAAAATGACAGCAACCAATGCATGTTGTTGATGTTGTTGTCATTAGGTGCCACAGAGTCAGACCTGACTCATAGAGACCCATCCTTGGGTTTCGGAGGTGATATCACTATGGAAGTAGATTGCTCAACCTTCCATCCTAGAAGTGGCTGAAGGATTTGAACTGACAGCCTTCTGGTTAGTAGTCAGGTGCTTTAGGTACTACGCTATACTTGTCGATAATTACACTGAATGTTATAGGATTAAATGCACCACTCAAGAGATGGAGAATTGCAGACTGGATAAGAAAACATAACCCATCAATATGCTGTCTACAAGAGACATACCTTAGGGACAAAGAGAAAAATAGACTAAAAATCAAAGGCTGGAAAAGGTTTATCAAGATATATCAAGCATAAGGCAACTATAAAAAAGCAGAAGTGGCAATATTAATTTCTGATCAACTTGACTTTAAGACAAAAGCCAACATACAAGACTAGGACGGATATCATATAATAATTAAAGGAACAATTGAATGAAAAGATACAAGAAGAAGATATAAAATTCAATAGGATTGAATTTTTTCTAATTATTGCTACTAATAATTATAATAATAAATATCTATGGACCCAATGAAACGGCCTCAAAACATATAAATCAGACTTCAAAGAGCTGAAAAAGATGACTCCACAGTCATAGTGGCAGACTTTAATACACCAACTTCAATGAAAGATAGATCAACTGGAAAGAAACTCAATAAAGAGGTAGAAGAACTAAACAATACAATCCACCAACTTGACCTTATAGATATCTACAGAGCACTTCACCCAACAACAGCACAATATACATTCCTTTCCAGTGAACATAGAACATTCTCCAAGATAGATCCTATAAATAGGCCTCGATAAATTTTAAAACACTGAAATACTGTGAAGAATCTTCTCAGATCACAATGCTATCAAATTAGAAATCAACAATAGGAAGATCAACGGAAAAAGAGCAAATACATGGAAACAGAATAACACCCTCCTTAAGAAAGACTAGGTAAGAGAAGAAATAAAAAATGAAATTCAATATTTCCTTGAATCAAATGGGAATGAAAACACAACATACCAAAATCTTTGGGACACAGCAAAAGCAGTGATCAGAGGACAACTTATAGCAATAAAAACACAGATCAAAAGAGCCAAAATCAACATTTTAAACTAAACCAACATCTTCAACAATATAAAAGGAACAAGAAAAGCCTACAGTCACCAGAAGAAAGGAAATAATCAAGATTTGAGCAGAAATCAATGAAACACAAAATAGAAAGACAATAGAAAAAAATCAACAAAAGTAGAAGTTGGTTTTTTGAAAAGATTAATAAAATTGACAAGCCACTGGAAAATTTAACAAAAGAAAAGAGGGAGAGAATACAAATAACACAAATAAGAAACGAAATGGGTGACAGCACAACAGAACCAACTGAAATAAAA
>NW_006925292.1:1788-2432 GCF_000298275.1 Orycteropus afer afer | reverse complement strand
ATGTCAATTCTACCCAAAGCAATCTGTACATTCAATGTAATCCCAATCCATATTCCATCAACATTTTTAAGGATATGGAAAACCAATTGCTAACTTTATATGGAAAGGAAAGAGACCTCAGATAAGCAAAGAACTATTGAGGAAGAACAAAGTAGGTCTCACACTGCCAGATCTCAAAACCTACCATACAGCCACAGTAGTCAAAACTGTCTGGTACTGGTATAATGACACACACATAGATGGAATTCAATGGAGTAGAATTGAGAACCCAGAAATAGATCCATCAACCTACGGTCAGCTGATCTCTGACAAAAGGCCGAAATCCATTAAATGGGGAAGAAACTGTTTGTTTAATAAATGGTGCTCGCAAAACTAGATATGCATTTGCATAAAAATGAAACAAGATCTGTTCCTCACACCATACACAAAAACTAACTCCAGATGGATCAAAGACTTAAATATGAAACCTAAAACTATAAAGTTCCTTAAGGAAAAACTAGGGGCAAATTTTGTTGTTGTTGATATGTGCCGTCAGAACGGACCCGACTCACAGCAACCCCTCCTTGGGTTTCCGAGGCAGTATCACTACGGAAGTAGATTGCCCCATCTTCCTTCTGAGGAGTGGCTGGTGAGTTTGAACTGCC
>NW_006925292.1:0-1649 GCF_000298275.1 Orycteropus afer afer | reverse complement strand
TGGGACCTTCTAAAAATTAAATTTTTGTGTGCTTCCAAAGACTTCTCCAAAAGAGTCAAAAGAGAAACTACAGATTGGAAAAAATTATTCGGCAATGGCATATCTGACAAGGGACTTATCTCTAGAATTTATAGAAAATTCCCACACCTCAGTAACAAAAAGACAAATAATCCAATTAAAAATGGGCAGAAGACATAAATAGACACTTCTCCAAAGGGGATATTCAAGCAGCCAACAAACATATGAAGGAATGCTCATGATCATTAGCCA
The DNA here is from genome assembly GCF_000298275.1 of Orycteropus afer afer. NCBI lineage: Eukaryota > Metazoa > Chordata > Mammalia > Tubulidentata > Orycteropodidae > Orycteropus > Orycteropus afer. The sequence goes on along the minus strand of NW_006925292.1, from coordinate 1,379 downwards.
TTAGAGAGATGCAAATCAAAACAATGAGAAATCATCTTGCCTCAGCACTAGTAGCAAAGTTCAACAAGACAGAAAATGACAAATGCTGGTGAGGATGTGGAGAGATTGGGACTCTCATACACTGCTGGTGGGACTGTAAAATGGTACCACTATGGAAAGCAGTATGGCAATTCCTTAAAAAGTTGGAATTAGAAATACCATTTGACCCAGCCATCCTATTACTAGATATACATCCTAAAGAGGTGAGAGCCATGACAAGAACAGACACATGCACACCCATGTTCATCAGAGCACTATTTATAATAGCCAAAAGATGGATACAACCTAGGTGTTCATCAACTTAGGAATGGATAACCAAACTATGGTACATACACACAAAGGAATACTATGCAACCTTAAAGAATAACACAGAATCTGCAAAACACCACATAGTGTGGATGAACTTGGAGGACATTATGCTGAATGAAGTAAGTCAATCACAGAAGGACAAATATTGTATTAGTCTGTTATTATAAAAAGTCAAGGAAAGGTTTATCTATGGAAGGAAATTTTCTGTGTTGGTTATCAGGGGTGGGAGGGTAGGGTAGGGAACACTGTTATATAGGTAGAGATAAATATTGATTTGGGTGAAGAGAAGGGCAATGTACCAAATGCGAATGATCAACATGGTGGTATCAAGGGAGAGGAAGACATAGAGAGATATATGGGAGGTGCACACAACAAAGACGAACCCTTTTGCACATACAGTACTGTGTTGTCAGTGAAGGCAAACATGAGTATAAGGGTGGATAGATGGGTAGACAGGCTGAACTATTAGGTAAGTCTGTGTGGAGGGTGGGTGAGTATGTCCAAGACCATGTATAGGGTTGGCAGACAATGGTTCTACAAGTGTATTTGTATGTTCTGTAAGAATTCCCAGGTGTATAGTAGAGCTGACAAGGGACAAGGTTATAGTCACATCTTGCGCACAGCTAGCTACCCAGAGGAAGCAAGTAGAGGGAGCAAGTAGTTGAACCTGTGACTGTGACTCGGGACCGTAGGCACAGGGGACATCAAGCTCAATTGGCATAAGTACTACACAAAACATTATTCCACCTCCTGCTTTGCTGAATAGCAACTGGGATCTAAAAAGCTTGCAAGTAGCCATCTAGATGTAACAATGGGTTTCTCCCAGCCCAGAGCAAAGAATAATAAAGAAAACCAATGATTCATGGAAACAATTAGTCCAAGTGACTGGTACACCATGCGATTCTCTGCCCATATGACTATAAGGCCAGAAGAATTAGGTGGTACCCAGCTACCACTGTTAACTACTCGGAGGGATCTATGTAGGAGATCCTGGATACCTGGATAGAGAGGGAGAACAATGTAGAAAAAAA
>NW_006925291.1:10318-11603 GCF_000298275.1 Orycteropus afer afer | reverse complement strand
CTCTTTCAAGGATCTCCTATTTTTATCCCTTTTCCACTGGTTGACAGTGCTATCTGGGCACCATCTAGTTCTTCTGGTCTCAGGGTCATGTAGGTTGAAGTTTTCATGGTTTACTAGTCCCTTGGCATCATTGTTTCTATGTGTTTTTGGCTTAATAGAACATTTTTTGTGTGTGTGTGTGTGTATGTGGACTATGTTGTGCCAATTGGCCTTGATGTCCCTTGAAACTATAGTCCTGAGCCCCTAGGCCCAGTGACTCATTCCCCAAGGTGTTTGGTTATGGCTAAGAAGTTTTCATAACTTTACTCTCAGTATGCTCTACTCTATTCATGGATGTATTTGCAACATATGTAAATACATATGTAGAAATATTCTCTGTCAAACCTATATATATATATATATATATATATATATATATATATATATATTTGTGGATGTACTCCTATTCACCTCCCTATGCCTGTTCATCTTACGTGTCTATCTATGTGTCTACTTGTATATTCTCATTAATACTATTGCAGGATTGTGTATGTAATAGTCTTCACCTCTGTTGCCTTTAACTCTTGTGCTCTTCTCAGTGTCTTTCTTTGCCTCGTTCATTTTGTGCTGACCTCCACCTTATTGTGTATTGCCTTCCCCTTCCCCCAACTTGATGTGTGTCTCCCCTCTAGTTAGTGCTTTACCTTCCCTTCTCCTTCCACCCCTGGCAATCATCAAAGAATGTTTCTGTGTGAAAACATTTTCTTAAATTTTTAAAATAGTGGTCTCATATAAAATTTGTCCTTTTCTGATAGACTAATTTCTTTTGGAATAATGCCCTCCAGGTCCACCCATGTTATGAGGTTTCACAGATTCTTCATTATTATTTAATGTTGCATAGTATTCCATTGTGTGTATGTACCATAGTTTGTTTATCCTTTCATCTTTTGATGTGCACTTTGATTATTTCCATCTTCTTGCTGTTGTGAATAGTCATGTGATGAATATGGGTGTGCATATATCTATTCATGTTATGATTCTGATTTGGGTAGGATATATATCTAGTAGTGGGATTGCTGGATCCTATTGTATTTCTATTTCCAACTTTTTAAGGAAGTGTCATATTATGTTCCACAGTGGTTGCACCATTTTCCAGCCCCATCCATAGTGTATGAGGGTTCCAGCCTCCCCATATCCTCACCAGTATTTCTTATGATTTTTTTTTTTTTATTAGGATTTGGGTGAAGATTTACAGAGTAAATTCACTTTTCATACAGCAGTTCACATATACTTTGTCTCATGTCAT
>NW_006925291.1:5456-6813 GCF_000298275.1 Orycteropus afer afer | reverse complement strand
TGAATGCTGGGGTGAAATTACATCTTGTTGTTTTGATTTCCATCTCTCTAATGGTTAGTGATTGTGAGCATTTCTTAATGTGTTTGTTGTCTGCCTGAATATCTTCTTTGGTTCATATCCACTACCCATTTTTAATTGGATTATTTGTATTTTTGTTATTGAAGTTTTGAAATTTTCTATAAATTTTAGAGATTATCCTTTGTTTGATATGTCATTAGCATTTCCTGCCACCCCCCCACTCCCCCAATCTGTGAGTTTTCTTTCTACTGTTTTGGTGAAATCTTTTGATGAGTGTAAGTGTCTAATTTTTAGGAGGCCCCAGTCATCTAGTTTTTCTTCTGGTGTTTATACATTTTTAGCTATGTTTGTTAGTGTATTTATGCCATGTAATAGGATCACTAAGTTTGGCCCTGTTTTTTCTTTTCTTTTCTATTTTTTTTAATGATCTTTATTGTGTTATGTTTTACTTTTAGGTCTTTGATCCATTGAGTTCATTTTTACATATGCTGTGAAGTATAGATATTGTTTCATTTTTCTGCAAGTGGAGATCCAGTTTTATCAACACCATTTTTTAAAGAGACTATCTCTTCCCATTTAATGAATTTTAGCCCTTTATCAAAGATCAGCTGTCCATAGGTGGATGGATTTACTTCTGGGTTCTCAATTATATTCAAATAGTGTCTATGTCTATTGTCGTACCAGTACCAGGCAGTTTTGACTACCATGGATGTGTAGTAGGTTTTGAGATTGGGAAATGTTTGTTCTTCTTTAGTAGTGCTTTGCTTATCTGGGATCTCTTTCTTTTCCTTATATAGTTGGTAATTAGTTTTTGCATCTTTTAAAAGAATGATAATAGAATCTGCATTGAAATTGCATTATATCCATAGATTGCTTTGGGTAGTATTGCCATTTTCATAATATTAAATCTTCCTATCCATGAACATGGTATATTCTTCCATTTATGTAGATCTCCTTTGGTTTCTTGCAGTAGCATTTTGTCATTTTCTTTGTATAGATCGTTTGTCTCTGTGGTTAGATTTAATCCTAAGTATTTCACTATTTGGATGGCTATTATAAATTATATTGTTTTCCTGGTTTCCTTTTCAGAGTTCTCTTTGTTAGTGTAAAGGAATTGGACTGATTTTTTTAAAAAAAATTATTTACTTTTATTGTGGTGCAAACACACACACTGTGGTAGTTAAGAATGTGTGTCAACTTGGCTGGGCCTGGTTGAGTGGCTGGGCAGCTGGCGGTAGTTATTCCTCATGATGAGACTGGCAATCAACTCCATGGTGGGATCTACCACAAGCAGCTGAGTACCTGCTTTAGGGATGTGGTCTGTTTCCCATATATGAGA
>NW_006925291.1:0-5136 GCF_000298275.1 Orycteropus afer afer | reverse complement strand
AAGGTTGAGGAGCTTTCACCCAGCCCCTAGAGCCTGGCACTTTGAACTTGGACTTAAAGCCTCCAAACTGTAAGAGAATAAACTCCTGTTTGTTCAAGCATCCCATTTGTGGTATCTTCTGTTAGAGTGGCACTAGGTGACCAGAACACACACTAAGACATTCACCAACATAATAACTTCCACACTTACAGCTCAGGGACATTGATGACATTTTTCTTGTTGTGCCACTGTTAGTGCTATACTTTTACAAAATATTCCACCAACATTAGCATAAACTCAATACCTTGAAAACAAAAGCTTTCCCTTTTCCCCTCCCTCCTGCCTTTGGTAACCACTAATAATCTTTGGTTTTTCTTCTCTCTGTCTACACACACACACACACACAACCACACACACACAAGTGTGTGTGTGTGTATATATATGTATATGTATGTATATGTATATATATGTGTATGTGTATATCTGTATATATATATATATTTGTTGTTGTTGTTGTTGTTATGTGCCAGACCCAACTCATAGTGACCCCTCCTTGGTTTTCTGAGGTGGTAAGCCTTTCCTTGACTTTTTACAATGGTGGACTAATACAATATTTGTCCTTCTGTGATTGACTTATTTCATTCAGCATAATGTCCTTCAAGGTCATCCATGTCATGCAGTGTTTCATGGATTCTACATTATTCTTTATTCTACATTATTCTTACATTATTCTTTAGTTGCATAGTAAAGAATCGGAGTGATTTTTATATGTTCATCTTGAACTCTGCCACTTTGCTAAATCCTTCGATTAGTCAATAGCTTTCTTGTTGAGTCTGCAATTTTCTATGTATAGGATCATATCATCTGTAAATGGAGGTATTTTACTTCTTCTTTGCCAACTTTTCCCTTTCTTGCCTTATCACTGGGACTTCAAATAAGTAAAAGAGATCCTTGTCTGGTACCTGTTCATAAAGGGAATGGTTTCAGTTTCTTTCCCTTGAGACTAATGTTGGGCATTTGTTTTGTATATATACCTTTAATTATGTTGAGGAAATTCCCTTCTATTCCTATTTTGTTGAGAGTTTTTTATTAGGAATGGGTGTTGTATTTTGTCAGATGTCTTTTCTGCATTGATTTATGGGATCATGTGGTTCTTTTCCTTTGTTTTATTTATGTGGTTGGTTGTTTTTCTTATATTGAACCATCCTTGCATGCCTGTTATGAATCCCATTTTGTCATGACTTATTATTTTTATTGTTGATAATTTGTTGGATTCATTGGTTAGGATTTTGTTGTGATTTTTTGTGTCTGTGTTCATGAGGGACATTGGTCTATAATTTTCTTTTTCAGTGGTATCATTTCCTAGCCTTGGTATCAGGGTTATGCTCAGTTCATAGAATCAATTTGGGATTATTTTCTCTTTTTCTATGTTCTGGGATAGTTTGAATAGAATTGGTGTCAGCTCTTCTCTGAATGGTTGGTAGAATTCTCCAGTGCAGTTGTCTGGGACAGGAAGACTTTTTTATTTTGGGGGGGAGGGAGTTTTTTTTATGACCTGTTCAATTCCTTCTTTTGTTCTGAGTCTGTTCAAATTTTCTGCTGTATTCTGTGTTCCTTGATGTGGGTAGTGTTTTTCTAGAAATTTGTCCATTTATTCTAAGTTTTCAAATTTGTTGGGGTACAGTTCTTTGTGACATTCCATCATTTATTTTTTTATTTCAAATGATTATGTTTTGACATTACCCATTTCATTTCTTATTCATGTTATTTGCATCTTCTTTTTCTTTTCCTTTTTTAGATTTTCTGGTGGTTTGTTGATTTTATTAATCCTTTCAAAGAACTCACATCTAGTCTTTTTGAGTCTTTGTATTGTTTTTCTGGTTTATTTATCTCTGGTTGAATTTTTATTATTCCCTTTCTTCTGGTGACTTGAGGCTTTTTTTTTTTTTTTTTTTTTTGCTGTTCTTTTTCTAATTTTTGGAGTTGTTGGGTTAAGGTGCTGATTTTAGTTCTTTCTTCTTTTTTGATGTGTGATTTTATTGCTACAAATTGCCCTCTAAGTACTGTTTTTTCTGCATCACAATGGTTTTGCTATGTTGTGCTTTCATTCTCATTTGATCAAGTAAATTTTTATTTCTTCTATTACCTAGAAGTTTTAAAGCGGAGTGTTATTTAATTTCTCTATATTTGACTTTTTCCATTGTTTTTCCTATTGTTGATTTCTAATTTTATGTCTTGTGGATCTGAGAAGATGGTTTGCAGTAGTTAGATGTTCTCAAAGGCATTGAGCCTTGCTTTGTGGCCTAACAAATAGTTTATTCTGGAGAATGTTCCAGGTACACTGGAGAAGAATATATATTATGCTGTTGTTGGGTGGAGTATTTTGTATGTGTCTATGAGGTTAATTTGGATATTGCATTGTTCAGATCTTCTGTATCTTTTTTGAGTTTCTTTCTAGTCATTCTGTCCATTCAAAGTAGTGTATTAAAGTCTCCTCCTGTTATTGTGAAGTTGTCTATTTCTCTTTTCAATTCTGAAAGTGTCTGAGTTCTTTCATTGTATGTGCAGATATTTATTAGAGTTATGTTCTCTTGTTGGATTGACCCTTTAATTATTTTATAATGTCCTTCCTCATCTTTTAAGCTGGTTTTTGACTTGTTTCTTTGTGGGAACTGATACTGTCTGTTGTCTCTGAGACATTGTGTTTTTGTTGTATTTCTGTTTAATAGATGATTGCATGTTGGGTGTATTTTGACCAGGATTTTTTTCTGTTATTTTGTTTTAAAATATCCAGCAGAGTGGGGACAGGCATGCTACTCTGTTCACTAGTTTGGTAGCACTTAGGTGCTCACCACTTGTCTTCTGATGGATGTGATAGAGGAAAGGAGTATGTACACAGTACTCTGTTTGCTGTCTGTGTAGAGCAGTTGAAAGTGGGTAGGGCTGGGGTTGGTTGCCATTAATAATCAACCTGGTGGTACAGGAGGAGGGTACAGTTGATGGGGCTGCTGGAGGTGTATGTGTGGCTAGGTAGTGTTGACACAGTTGCTGTCTCCTGCTGGATGGGACAGGGAAAAAGAGTATTAGAAAAAAGAAAAGAAAAAAAAATATATATATATATATAAAAAACAACAGAAAAAGAAAAAAGCAAGGGAAGGAAAAACAAAAAGAGAAAAATTGGAATGAAAAAGGAAAAACAAAAACAAGGGAAGGGCTAGAAACAAAAGAGAAAAAGGAAAAAAGACTAGAAAATAAGAAAACCAAAGTGGGGAAAAAAGAAAAGAGAAAAAAAAAAAAAAAAAAAAAAAAAAAAAAAAAAAAAAAAAAAAAAAAGAAAAGAAAAGAAATCAGAAACAAGGGAAGGGAAAGAACAGGAAAAAAAGTAAAAGGGATAAGAAAAAGCTGAGGACAGGGACAGGATACCTGGTCTGGGTTGATTTGTTCTGCAATCTGAGGAGGTGGCTTGGGGGCAGGGCACAAAGCAACTGAAATCATTATAAGCTCCTCGTGGGTGTGGTGAACTCAGAAGTACCTCTGCAGATCTCTGCCTGATGCTGAGCCTCTTGTGCCCCTCGTAGTGCCCTACTCAGTGTTGGCCCCTCATCCCCCTCAATGTCCTCCCTGCCAGGGTTTCCAGAGCAGCCCTGACAGGCTGGCAATCCTTTATCCTCTCCCTAGAACTCTTGTCATTAACTCAACTGAATTCCAGCATCTTCTCTTCCTCTGTCCCCTTCTGCCCTGCTACCCTGGTTTTGCTCATAGGGGAGCTTGCTGATGAAGTGGCCAGCAGTGGGCAGGTGATGCAGAATCTCTTGAATTCCTTCCCTACCCATCCCAACTCCTCAATTGGAGCAGGAAATTTCCAACTCTGTTCCTTGCATCCTTAGGCTTACTACCTTCCTCTAGCTTGAAAAACACTTTTCAGAAAAATAAAAGTAGCTAGTATTTAACTAGTTCTTTCAACCTTCAAAGTTCTTACTAATGATGTCATTTAATTGACTCAGATTCTCAAATCTGGAAGGGTAGTGATCAGAGGTGTATTTTATAGATCCTACTGCCCTAACAGCTCTGGTGGTGCAGTGCCTAAGGCATTTGGTTGGTAGTTCAAACCCACCAGCCACTCCATGGAAGAAAGATGGGGCAATCTTCTTCCATAAAGGTTTACTGCCTCAGAAACCCAATGAGGGCCTCTATGAGTTGGAATCAACTCATTGGCAGTGAGTGAGTTTGAGCCCTAAGAGCAGAAGATGCTAGAAGTCCTTCCCATTGTCCTAGTGGCAACAGGAGAACCGAGTGGCCTTCATTTGGAACCTCCTGTACCCTGGTGGTCTGGCTGACTCTGTAGACTACACGAAGAGGGGGCAAAGGCTGCATTGAGGCTGGTTAGAACTTGGAATGCTGCCCCTTCCCGTGGACACACTATCACAAGCTTGGGCAGAGTCCCAGGCTGACCACTCAGAGAGATGTGTGCCCTACTGTCAGAGGCTTTAGAATGAGAGACATGCAACTCTCTTCCTGGGGACACTGTGGCATTTGTCAGGGTGCTTGAGGCATGAGTCTGAAGCCAAATTTTCAAACTTAGAAAAGCAAGTTTGATTACTGAAAATATAAAAGGAGAGTGGGAGGAAGTCAGGTGTGAGAGCCCAGGGACATGTGGGTGATTACATAGAGATGAATGCTGTCATGTTAGGGATAGGTGGTCAGTGCTGCTTAGGTCCATAACCAAGGAAGACACACCTGCCCCTCTCCCCTTGCTGCACCCGTGGGAGACATGCTATCAGTCCTGTCCTCCTCTCTGTTACAGCTCGTGCAGCTTCAGAATCCTCAGCCAGTGCTCCATCAGCAGCTGCCCACTCATCAGAGCTGCCATGAGAGATGGAAGTATTTGCTGTCCTCCTGCTCAACACTGGGCTAGGTGAACATCTTCAGAACTTTTGTTTTTTCAAAACACAATTAAAAAAATCACAATGTAAGGCGGGGCAAGATGGCGGACTAGGCAGAAGGATTGCACAGACCCTCTTCAACAAAGAAAAGGGAAACCAATTAACACAGACACAGAGGATACTCTTGGACCCCTGAGCCTTGAAGGAAAGGATGCAGAATTGGACTAAACCCCAACTAGCAGAAGAATTTGCATGAAAATACCGAAAAAAAGGA
>NW_006925290.1:10163-11330 GCF_000298275.1 Orycteropus afer afer | reverse complement strand
GAACCCCCAACACTATGACCCTTAGCCACCCTTCAAACTAGGAACTGAACTTAAAAACCATAACTCACCAGTCAGCCAAGCAATACACAGGCTGATAAGGTGGACAGTAACAACCATTCATCACAACAGTTGCTACAAGTCAGAATCCAGTCGACAGCAACGGGTCAGCACCACATTTCCTGTTATTATTGTTGGTGCTGTCTGCTGCCTTGTTTCCCTCTTTCTCTTTCTCCTCTTCCAGTGAGTCAGCAATGCCAAGTGAACGGAGACAAGCGTGCTGCCCAGGTCCAAGACTTGGCAGCCCCTCCACCAGCCCCATGCCCTGGACCCAGGCTTCCAGTCGGCTTTTCCACCCAAGCCACCCAGTGTCTACCCTGGGGGCCTGGGCGCAGGACAGCAACATCACAGTCACCTGTGTGTTCAAGGCCACTCAGCCAGAGCACCCTTCCCCACCCCCATGCCTCCTCTCTGTAAGCTCATGGCACCTGGATGACTTGGGGCTCTTTATAAGAGCTTTACATTTAACTCATTTAGTTCCCACACCGTCTCTGTGAGAACCTGAGGAAGAGGAGCAGCCCCACACCCCAAGAGGCAGGAAAGCAGGGGAGGAAAAGCCAGGAGGATGCCAGAGTGAGCAGCAGCAGGGATCCAGGTAAGGAGAATGCAGAGAGGTTTCGGACAGCTAAGGGAGGCAAACTTGTCTGTCAGTTTGTCCTACTCTGGTGGCTTGCATGTGGCTGTGAGGCTTGAGGCTGTGCCACCAGTGTTTCAAACGCCAGCAGGATTGCACATGGTGCACAAGTTTCAACACACCTTACAGACTGAAACAGACTAGGAAGGAAGAGGCCATCCACTTCTCAAAGAATTGCCAGGGAAAACCTTATGAATAGAAGAGAAACATAGTCTGATACATTACTGCACAACTTTATGAATAGCCTGGAAACATTGTCCAATGCAGTGCAGAAGGACGAGCCCCTTAGGTCAATTGTTGTTGTTGTTGTTGTTATGTGCCGTCAAGTCAAAATACAACTGGAAAAGACTTGCATGATCAGAGTAGAACCAACCTTACTGATATGGATAAAGTAAAGCTTTCAAGACCATTTGCTGATGTGGCACTACTCAAATTGAGCAGAAACAGCTGTAAACATCCATTAATAATCAGAACAT
>NW_006925290.1:6121-7498 GCF_000298275.1 Orycteropus afer afer | reverse complement strand
TGATGCTTTTGAGTTGTGGTGCTGGCGAAGAATGCTGAAAGTATCATGGCCTGCTAAAAGAACTAACAGATCTGTCCTGGAGGAAGTGCAGCTGGAATGTTCCTTGAAGCGAGAATGGCCAGACTTTGTCTTACATACTTTGGTCGTGTTGTCAGGAGGGACCATTCCCTGGAGAAGGATGTCATGCTTGGTAGGGTGGAGGGTCAACGAAAGAGGGAAAGGCCCTTAACAAGATGGATTGACACAATGGCTGCAGTGATGGGCTCAAGTAGAGCAGGGATTGCAGAGCTGGTGCGGGACCGGGCGGTCTATCATCCTGCTGTGCTCAGGGTCGCTGTGAGTCAGAGATGACTCGATGGCACCTAACAGCAACAACAACTGTGTCTGTGAGTAGGTCCTAATATTATTTCAGATTGTCATTGTCAGCTGCCAAACCAATAATAATGAAATAACAGAGTGGAGCAAACTGCGTTTTTCATTTGAGCACTAAGATTTAAAGGGATACTTGGAAGGTCTCTCTGCACAAACCTATTACCTACAAGAGCAAGTCTAAAACCCACCTTGACTCTTCCCATCATGACTCTCCTTTGAATGAACTGCTGCTCCATTCAGACTTGAGCAGAGAAGTCAAGCTGCTTGAACTTTACAAAGTACGTCTCATGCAATATTTGCGACATAAACTTAAAAAAAAAAAAAAAATGTTTATCTGGGACATACTTACTCTAAAAGGTGACTCGTTACTTACCTGAAATTCAAGTCTAACTAGCGTTCTGTATTTTAATTTGCTAACCCCCAGCCCTGTGGGCCCCGCTGAAGAATTCAGATTTTATGCTGTAGGGAAGAGAAGGCCTTGGAAGAATGATGCCTGAAGCACTGGGCCCGCTTGTCCAGGCTCAGAGGCTGCAGACACCAGCACCCAGCCCCTGCCTGTGCCTCCAGACTGATTCTCTGAGGTGTAGCCAGCTAGCGGCCTTGGGGGTGTTGGCAGGTCGAAGCAGCTGCCTGAGAGCCCCTGGGAGGCGTCTTCCCCGCCCCCCAGCTTTCTGCTGAAGCATAGGCCCCTGAGGGCCCGTGACATGGAGCTGGAGGCCACTTCAGAGCCCCCAGGTGTGGGGTAGCCCCACTTCTGCTCCATTCCAATGGGTGCCCTGACCCAGGATCTCTCCTCCTGCCTCCATGTTGTGTTCCAGAATGTTCCCAAGTTCAGAGTCCAGCTCCCCCGATGAGCAATTTGCCCCATGACCACAATCATGGAAGCTGTAAAAGGAGGCCTCCTGGGGCAGGAGCTGAGAGAGCCGACCCACCAGCGTGGACTTACTGTGCGGCTCCTCCTTCCCACATCCCCTTCTTGGTCCCACCAGGAGGACAAAGGGCCCT
>NW_006925290.1:4054-5321 GCF_000298275.1 Orycteropus afer afer | reverse complement strand
CCCGACTCATAGCGACCCCTCCTTGGGTTTCCGAGGCAGTATCACTACGGAAGTAGGATTGCCCAACCTTCCTTCCGAGGAGTGGCTGGTGGAGGGAGAAGGGAGAGGAGGGCACAAAAGAGAAAAAGAAAAGCATGAATTCTTAGGGGAGGCAGGAAAGGGTGGCTAATGGGTAAAACTGGCGGGTGCTGTGGGGCACCATTTAGTGATACTAAATGTCTCTATTTAAATCAAAAAGGTAAAAGGGCTTGATTGAGAATCGAACCACTCCAGGTACCAGTTTCAGTCCCTGCCCTTGCAATTCTTAAGTTGCTGTAAGAGTCAGAAATTATCAGAACCTACAGAGTAGGTCACAGGACAAAGGGAAACCAGGAAAATGAAGAGTGGCCAGGCCAGTCCTCTGGTCCGCTGGGACCAACGTTGCTGCTCTGTAGCCGCTGTCCACAGTTCCTGGGCCATGACAGCTTCCAGGCTAGTCTGAAGGAGGAGGATTCAAAGGGGGCTTTAACCAGCACAGAGGCAAACCCACTGCAGCCGAGGGGATTCCGTTAACTGAGCAGGTAGCAAGTGCCAGGCACTGTGCCGACCACGTTCCCATAGCTGACCGTCTTTCAGCCTCACCAGAGTCCTCAGAGGGAGGGACTAATGTCATCTCCAGGGTCTAAGTCAGGACCTTCAGGTTCAGAGAGACCCCAGAGTGACCCTGCTGCACCAGGGGCAGGTCTGAGCCCAGCACCACACCTGCTCGCCATCCCCTGGGACTGAGGTCACAGCCAGCCAGCCTCTCCTCACCTGCTCGGAGCTCTCCCAGTGACCCCTCTGGACAAGCACTTGCCATGTCTGATCACAAAGCTTGTGCCAAATCGCTTCTCTTGTTCTGTAGATAGAGGCGGGGGACAGAAAAATCCACAGATTCCACCTTCAAAAGAACTTCAGTTTGGGGCAAGGAGGGGGAGAGGAGGAGAGGATGATATGAAATGATTCAGAAACAGCTGAACTTTGAAAAACTGGAGAAAAATCTCAGGCGCTGCAAAGAAGCACATTTTTAAATGAAGTCGTGCCAAGGAGCTGAAAAACTGCTTATGTGCAGAGGACATCAGCTAGGGGAGCAGCTCAACTGACAGAGCAGACAGAAGAACTGCTGGGAGGACACTTTGTTCAGAGGCAGCAAAGGGAGCGCAAGCACGTTCTTCATCACCCAGTCCCAGGAGGTCACTACATTCTACAGCCACTAAAAACGCCCACAAAACACCATAGACACTAGTCC
>NW_006925290.1:2339-3299 GCF_000298275.1 Orycteropus afer afer | reverse complement strand
TGAAGCTATTGAAAATACCATGGCTTGGGTCAGGTGCACCTTACTCTTCAAAGTGATGTCTCTGCTCTTTAACTCTTTAAAGAGATCTTTTGAGAATATTTTCCCAGTGCAATGAGTTGTTTTATTTCTTGACAGCTGCTTCCATGAGTCTTGATTGTAGACCCAAATAAAACAAAATCCCTGACAACTTCAATCTTTTCTCCATTTATCATGATGTTTGTCGGTCCAGTTGTAAGGACTGTTGTTTTCTTTATGTTAAGTTGTAATCCATACTGAAGACCAAAGTCTTGGATTTTCATCAGTAAGTGCTTCATATCATCTTCATTTTCAGCAAGTGAAGTTTTGTCATCTGCATATCGCAGGTTGTTAATAAGTGTTCCTCAAACCTTGATGCCGAATTCTTCTTCATATAGTCCAGCTTCTTGGATTATTTACTCAGCATACAGATTGAATACATATGGAGAAAGGATACAACCTGACACACACCTTTCCTGACTTAAAACCATGCAGTATCCCCTAGTTCTGTTTGAACAACTGCCTCTTGGTCTATGTACGGGTTCCTCACGAGCCCAGTTAAGTGTTCTAGAATTCCCATTCTTCTCAATGTTATCCATAATCTGTTATGAGCCACACAGTCAAATGCCTTTGAATGGTTAATAAAATATAGGTGAACATCCTTCTGATAATCTCTACTTTCAGCCCAGATCCATCTGACATCGTTCCACACTCTCCTCTGAATCTGGCTTGAATTTCTGGCAGTTCCCTGTCGATATACTGCTACCATTGTTTTTTATTTGTTTTCAGCATCATTTTACTTGCGTGTGATATCAAGGATATGCTTTGATAATTTCACATTCTGTTGGATCTCTTTCTTTGGAATGGACACAAGTGCTGATCTCTTCCAGTTTATTGAAACATCTCAAGGTGTATTCTGTCGATTCCTGGAGCCCCGTTTTTCCC
>NW_006925290.1:0-562 GCF_000298275.1 Orycteropus afer afer | reverse complement strand
GCAGCGGGTCACACCAGAATGAACTGGTTCGCTGACCTGGTTAAACTGCCAACTTTTCAGTTTGTAGCCAAGTGCTTTAACCACTGCGCCACCAGAGCTTCCCGTGGTCTGAGTAACCCACTGCTGTGGAGGCAGACCCGACTCACAGCGACCCCTCCTCAGGTTTCTGAGGCAGTATCATTACAGAAGCAGATGGCCCAACCTTCCTTCCGAGGAGGGGCCTGGGTAGTCAAGGTAAATGGCAAAGGCCAGTGGCAGCTTGTAGCTACAGGGGGAGGAAGAGCGGTGTTACTTCACTTCCCTGTGGCACCGTGCGCCCCCTTCCTGGCCTGGGGTAGGCCCAACAGTCCTTCCTCTGGGGCTGAGGTCTCCTTCAAGGCCAAGAAGCCCCCATTCATCCCCAGCGCCAGGGGCTGGAATGGAACCAAGAAAAGACTTGCTCCATACCACTAACCTATTTTGGGGGTGAAATTCCCTCCCAATCTAGCTGTTCTTCAGCCTCTCAAAACCACCTCCATGGTTACTCACTTGGGGACCAGGCCCGGGCATTGTTTCTGCCAAG
>NW_006925289.1:9873-10954 GCF_000298275.1 Orycteropus afer afer | reverse complement strand
AGAGCAGACAGGGACAAGATTGAGGCCAGAGGTAAGACTAGATCCCATGTATATTGCTAGAGGAGCAGGGTTTTTTTGTTGTTTTTTAACAGCTGCTGTTAATTTTATGGGTATTGGTGGTTCAGTGGTAAAATTCTCACCTTCCTTGTGGGAGACCAGATTTGATTCCTGCCAGTGCACCTTAAACATAGCCACCACTGTCTGTCATTGGAGGTTTGCCCATTGCTATGATGTTGAACATGCTTCACCAGAGCTTCCAGACTAAAATGCACTAGGAATAAAATCCTGGTGATCTACTTCAAAAAATCAGCCAGTGAAAACCCTATAAACCACTATGGTCTAATCCTCATGAGTATGGGGTCTCCATGAATCAAGGGCCAACTCAACATCAACTAGCAAGAACAATAAGCTTTCAATTTGACATTAGAGGACAGTTGATAGAGACACATTCTGGATTTTACCATGTACTGGGGTGTACCTTGGGCAAGCACTCTGTCTTTCTTTCCTTATCCATAAAATGAGAAGAATAGCACTATCTATCTCACAGTTTTGCTGTGCAGATTAAATATATTAATACACGAAAAGTTCTTAGAAGAGTGCTTAGTATATAGCACATGGTCATTGCTTTACTATGTGTACAACAAAGTAGTACACATATCACTAGTTTCACATATGGGTTGGGCCTTTGGGGACCATGACCATAAGTAAGTTACAAAAACTAAGAACATCAAACCCTGGAAGTCCAAACTCCCACCCCTATAGTTGATGTAAGTAGAGCCCAGGGGAATAAAGGGACTTGTCCAAATCTCACAGTTAGAAAGGGTTGAAGGTAGGACTAAACCCCGGTCTTCTGATGGAAAGTGAAGTGTCATTCAAAAGCACCAGCGAATACCTGTGTTTCACATGAGTAATTAGTCAGTCTCTTCTTTACTCACCTTCCAAGAGATGTTGGGAAACCTGTTATACTTTGTTGTTGTTGCTGTTATGTGCTGTCGAGTCGTTTCCGACTCATAGCGACCCCATGCACAGCAGAACGAAATACTGCCCGATCCCGCGCCAGCCCCACAATCCCTGCTATACT
>NW_006925289.1:7205-7768 GCF_000298275.1 Orycteropus afer afer | reverse complement strand
AGACAGAAAAGTTGATGCCTTTGAATTGTGGTGTTGGTGGAAAATACCAAAAATACCATGGACTGACAGAAGAACAAACAAGTCTGTCTTGGAAGAAGTACAGCAGAATTCTCCTTAGAGCGAGAATGGCCATGCTTCATCTCACCTACTTGAGTTATGGTATTAGAAGGGACCATTCCCTGCAGAAGTGTATCATGCTGGGTAAAGTAGAGGGTCATCAGCACAAAAGGGAAAACCCTCAATGAGATGGATTAACACAGTGGCTGCAATGATGGACTTAAGCACAGCAAGGACTGTGAGGACAGCCCAGGCCCAGGCCATGTTTCGCTCTGTTGCACATAGGGTCGCTGTGAGTCAGAGTTGACTGTACGGTACCTAACAACAATAACAACACGTGCCTGTCATTGTACCAATACCAGGCTATTTTACCTACCGTGGTTGTATAGCAGGTTTTGAGATCAGACAGTGTGAGGCTTCCTATTTTGTGCTTCTTTAGTGGTGCTTTCCTTATCTAGGGTCTTTTGCCTTTCCACGTAAAGTTAGTGATTAGTTTTCCCATTATC
>NW_006925289.1:5231-6400 GCF_000298275.1 Orycteropus afer afer | reverse complement strand
ACAATATTGAATAAGAGTGATAATAAAGGGCATCCTTGTCTCGTTCCCATTCCCAAGGGAAATGCTTTCAGTCTCTGCATTATTATTAGCCAATGGCTTTTTGCATATGCCTTCAATTATGTTGAAGAAATTTTCTTCTATTCCTATTTTACTGTTCTTATCAAGTTTTGGGGGTATTTTTATTGTTGCAAGTTTTTGGTTTTCTTCAGTTTTGTTTTTTTTTTTTTTTCATTTTTAATGTGGGATTAGGAGTTCCTGGGTACTGCTAACGCTTGAGTACTCAGCTACTAACCACAAGGTTGGCAGTTCAAAGTCACACAGAGGCAGCTCAGAGGTGAGGTCTGATGATCTGCCTCTGAAAAGATCACAGCCATTAACAATCCTCTGTAGCACAGCTCTACTCTGACATATACATGGTTACCACAAATTGGAAACAATTTAATAGCAACTGGTTTTGGATTTTGTTTATTTGTTTGTTCTGGTGATGCAGAAGTACTGTCAAATGGTTACAAAGATCAAGGAGCTGCCTTTTTTTTAAAATTCAACTTTCTTTTTATTTTCCTGGTTAGAGAAGCGAGACATCAGAGTAGGAATTCTAGAAGAATTAATTGAATTGTACAGTCTCTCCATGTCTGTTACCAGTCCTCCTATCCAGTAGTCACCCTGGCAAGGGCTTCCTACCTGGTCTCCCTACTGATAACATTCTTCGCCAACCCTCTCTCTGCACAATACCCACAGAAAACGATATTTGAAAAAGCACAGATAATTTATTATCTCTCAAACACTTAGAACTCTTCAGTGGTGACCAGGTTATACTCCAGATAAAACCCAAAGCTGTCAGTGTGCCTGAGTGATCGTCACTTGTCTTACTCTTTGCATGCCCCCGTCCCACGCTCACTCAACATCTCTGGCTGACAGGCCTTAATTTCAGTCTTCCAACAAGCTTCTTTTTTTTTTCCTGGGCTTCAGACCTCAGAGACTTTTCTTCACTTGGAAAATATTGATAAGGGAATATAAATTTCAACTCCATGTTAAAAGATTGGTAAATTGGAGTTATTGTTACTTATGCTGCATCAACAAGATACACAAAAAATATGTCATTTTTATTAGTCTTGTGGTAAAAGTACCTGAAAATATTCTTTTAGCTTTTTGAATCATTTTGTTATTTC
>NW_006925289.1:3450-4806 GCF_000298275.1 Orycteropus afer afer | reverse complement strand
TTGTCCTCTAAAAAATTTTAGCTAAATGTGTTGGGGAAGGAAAATGAACATGTAAGAAACAATAGAAGAATTGGCCCCACCTAATATCTGTCCAATACCTTCTATATACAGTATATACTTTATGTAATATGACACTGTATGGACTCAAACATCCTGTCAGGCAGCAGCAGTGGGCGGGGGAGTTTTCCAGGGAGAATCCAAAAGTGGCCACCATATGCAGGACATAGGGAAAGACCAAAGAAACAGGCAGACAATCCAGGTTGAATAAGTGGTCTGAGGTTTATTATAGAGTAAACTTACATACATGGTGAGGTCCTGCGTGGCAGCAGGATAGGTAGACCTCCACGATCTCCAGGTCACTGTCCCAAGTTCCAGAGATTATATGGAGGAGCTAATATGAGTTTGTCACACACACCCCTTCCCTCAGGTCCAAAATATTCAAATGTTATCACTTGGATCCAAGCTCCTTCAAGGATGTTACATTTCTTGCACCAATGATACTATATTCCTTGTCTTCCTACTTATGGTGCCAGTATAGTCGTTTCCAGGAATGGAATATTGGTCATATTTAGGCCTAAGGCAGCTCACAAGTCTTGGGTTGTTGATATCTTCATTTGTTCTCCCAACATATACCAAAGATTACGTAGAAGCAGGAGAGGCAACATTTTGTTTTGTTATATGTAAGATCACCGTGAGTCAAAGCCAACTCAATGACACCTAACAACTATATGCAAAGCCCCAAGATAATCATCAAGGACAAACTCTAAACTAGAAGGTAAGAAACTTTGGCAGAAAAGCACAAGACCTAGTGGTAGAATATTTGTGTTTGTGTTTTCATGCTAATAGTATGTGTAGATTTAGGCAAATTTCTTCACCTTTCTGAACCTCAGTTTCCTTATCTATAAATGGTCACTAACACCTACCTCAAAAAGCCTCATAGGAGTTGGGAGTATTAAGTGTATGTCAAAGAGTTTTCTAAGCTCCAAAATTGATCGTTTTATCGATGACGACAAAGATGAGGATGAGGACGATGAAGTGTTTGTTGTGGGGCAAGCACTGTGATAAACATGTTAATTTTTTTTTCCAAATTAATCTTCACCAAAAAAGTCTGAATTATATTCCATTATAATCTCTGTTTTACATGTGAGGTTCAGAGAGATAACAAATTTAGACCAAGATCAGATAGCTAGTTTAATGGTGGAACTGATATTTGAACCTAGATGGATCTAGCTCCTTATTTAATGCTCTTGCACACCATGCTATTGACTAGTCAAACTTTATCTTCATGTGGTACCTTTCCTGAAAGGTCATTAACCTAATAGGTAGAGACAAGTATTGATTTGGGTGAAGGGGAAG
>NW_006925289.1:2570-3152 GCF_000298275.1 Orycteropus afer afer | reverse complement strand
ATGTACCAAATGTGAGTGATCAACACAGTGGCATTGAGGAAGAGGAAGACATAGAGAGGTACATGCAAGGTACAGGCAACAAAGATGAACCCTTTTGCATGTACAGTACTGCATTGTCAGTGATGGTAAGCATCGTTGATCTACAGGTAGATAGATGGGTGGACAGGCTGAACAATCAGGTATGTCTAGGAAGGGGGAAGTGTGATGACCATGTATAGGGTTAGCAGACAATGTTTCTATGTGTATTTGTATGTGCTATAAGAATGTCCAGGTGTATAGTAGAGAACTGACAAGAGGCAAGTTTGTGGTGGCTTCCTGGTCACATCCAGCTACCCAAAGGGAGAGAGTAGTTGGACCTGTGTGGGCTTGGGACCATGGTCACAGGGGACATCAAGCACAATTGGCAGAACTTACTACACAAGAGCATTGTTTTACATCTTACTTTGGTGAGTAGCGATAGAGATCTTAAAAGCTTGCGAGCAGCCATCTAGATGCCACGATGGGTCTCTCCTCATCCAGAGCAAAGAAGAATGAAGAAAACCAAAGACACATGGAAACAATTAGTCCAAGGGACTGGTAGAC
>NW_006925289.1:0-1310 GCF_000298275.1 Orycteropus afer afer | reverse complement strand
TTCAGAGTCTCTTCTGTCATCCACTTTGGTCTTCTCTTCTTTTCTTGTCACATAGCTCATTAGGTAATTAACAGTCCAAGTCACCTGGGCTAGATGACAAATGATTAGAGAGGATTATATGTACCAGAGGGGAATGGAGAGGAGAGATCTTCAAGGGTGATGACAGAGAGAGACTGCTTTTTGAAGAGGATGGGCCTGAACAATTTCACCATTAAAGATCCTTTTCGTTATTCTTCCTATATTTCCTCACTATATTTATTTGAATTTAACCAACTTTTATATGCAGTTTCTTTATTGTTTGTTTTGGTGTACAGTTCCATGAAATTTTATCACATGAGAGATTCCAGTAGCTGTCATTATTATCAACATATAGTCTTTCCATCACCACAAATAACCTTGTTGTTGTTGTTAGGTGCCGTTGAGTTGTTTCCGACCCATAATAACCCCATGCATAGCAGAACAAAATATTGCCCAATCCCGTGCCAGCTCCACGATCCCTGCTATACTTGAGCCCATCATTGCAGCCACTGTGTCAATCCATCTTGTTGAAGGCCTCCCCCTCTTCCATCAACCTGCCACCCTACCAAGCACAACATCCTTCTCTAAGGAATGGTCCCTTCTGACAACACAACCAAAATAGGTGAGACAAAGTCTGGCTATTCTCACTTCCAAGGAGCCCACTTCCTCCAGGAGAGATCTGTTAGTTCTTTTAGCAGTCCATCGTACTTTCAGCATTCTTCGCCAGCTCCACAACTCAAAAGCATCAACTCTTCTTTGCTTTTCCTTATTCACTGTCCAGCTCTCACATGCATATGAGGCAATTGGAGATATCATGGCTTGAGTCAGGTGCACCTTAGTCCTCGAGGAGACATCCTTGCTCCTCAACACTTCAAACAGTTCCTTCATGGTTGACTTTGCCAATGCTACACATTGTCTAATGTCCTGACTGTTGCTTCCATTGGCATCGATTGTAGAACCAAGCAATGTGAATTCCTTGACAAACTCAATCTTCTTTCCATTTATTGTGATGCTGCTCATTGGTCCAGTTGTGAGGATTTTTGTTTTCTTTAGATTGAGACATAATCCATTCTGCAGACTGTATTCTTCAACCTTCATCAGTAAGTGCCTCAAGTCATCCTCATCTTCAGCAAGCAAAGTTGTATCGTCTGCCTATCTCAGGTTGTTAATGATTCTTCCTCCAATCCTGATGCCATGTTTTTCTTCATATAGTCCAGCTTCTTGGATTATTTGCTCAGCATATAGATTGAATAAGTGTGGGGAAAGGATACAACCTTGACTCACTCCCTTCT
>NW_006925288.1:10387-10919 GCF_000298275.1 Orycteropus afer afer | reverse complement strand
CCCATTTTTTTCTTCATTACTTTCCTTCTCTACATTTTCTCTTATTGCCCTCTCCCCAGATATTGTGGTGTTTTTTTGTTTTGTTTTGTTTTTGTTTTTTCCCCTTTTCTCTTTTTTGGTTACTGTTCTTATGTGATTACATGGTGTGTTTTTTGTCCATTTGCTATTAATTTTTTGATGGCTATTCAATTGTTATTTTTGTCTAATGGAGTGGGAGACAGAAACAGTCCCCACATGACACAACTACACCCACATCTCCTGCAGCTTCACTAAGTGAGTGAGAGTCACCACTTCCTTTGCCACCAATGGGCCTATGATAAATAACCACCAAGAAAAGCCTGAATTACCCTTGGATGCTCTTCACAAACAGTTAAAAGAGATCTAAATGCAACAACGTCACAATGTCTCAGAGACAAAGACCATCATAGGTCACAGAAAGAAGCAAGATAAAGTGGTAGAAATAAGGGAGCAGGATACAGACCCAGAACACATCCCTGAGGAAGACACAGCATTGGAACCCCCTGATAAGGAA
>NW_006925288.1:8383-9842 GCF_000298275.1 Orycteropus afer afer | reverse complement strand
GACAAAGACAGAATCCCAAAAGCAGCATGAGAAAAACAAAAAGTTACTTACAAAGGACAACCAGTAAGAATAAGCTCTGATTTCTTAGCAGAAACCATGCAAGCGAGAAGGCAATGAAATGGTATATATAAAACCCTGAAAGAGAAAAATTTTCAACCAAGAATTATATACCTGACAAAACTGTCCTTTAAATATGATGGTGAAATTAGGAGATTCCCAGATAAGCAGAAACTAAAAGAATTTATTAAAACCAGACCAACCTTACAAGAGATACTAAAGGGAGTCCTTTGAACAGAGAACCAAAAATAGCAAACAACAACCAACCATTAATACACAAGATGACATAACCCAGAAGCCACAGCTATGGACATATCCAAAGTAAAATGAGCTTACAAGATTGTAAACAGGAAACCAGAGACATCAATTGGTGAGTGAGGACAACTACAACCAAAAAGAGCGAAAATACTATGTATTTACAGAACTTCTAAATGGCGAGGAAGTCAAGAGACTTGCAAGATAGAATGGACTATTCCAAACTTGGGGAGAAAATTGTAAATCACAGGGTAACCTCAAAGAAAAAATGATAAACCTTCACTCACAATAAATACGAAGATAAGCACAACTATTCAGTAAATACTAAAACAACAGCAACAAAGGAAATGATAACACGATCCATAAACATAATGAGCTCAGCACAGAAAATAATATGGAACAAATAAACCAGGGATACTATGAAAAAACACATAACAGAATGACAGCAACCAATTTATACTTGTCAATAATTACACTGAATGTTAATGGACTAAATGCACCACTCAAGAGATGGAGAGTTGCAGATTGGGTAAGAAAACAAAATCCATCGTCATGCTGTCTACAAGAGACACACCTTAGAGACAAAGAAAAAAAATAGACTAAAGATAAAAGGTTAGAAAAAGATATATCAAGCAAATGGCAACCATAAAAGAGCAGGAGTGGCAATATTAATTTTTGATCAAATTGACTTGAACACATAAACTTGGAAGACATTACGCTGAGTGAAGTAAGTCAATCACAGAAAGACAAATATAATATAAATCTGTTATAAAAAAATTCAAGGAAAGGTTTAAATATGGAAGGAAACTTTCTTTGTTGGTTACCAGGGGTGGGATGGGAGGGAAGAGAACACTGCAAAATAAATAGATAGATAGATAGATAGACAGTAGATAGATAGATAAAACTTAAGGAAAGGCTTACACACACAGAGGAAACTCTCTTTGTTAGTTACCAGGGATGGGAAGGGCGGGGAGGGAAAATTGCTAGTTAGGTAAGAGAGACATAGTGATTTTAGTGGAGGGAAAGCAATACGCCAAGAAACCAAAACCAAAGCAAACTCACAGCTATCCAGCTGATTCCAACTCATAGCAACCCCCACTGGGTTTCCAAGGCTGTAAATCTTTATGGAAGCAGACTGCCTCATCTT
>NW_006925288.1:2688-5775 GCF_000298275.1 Orycteropus afer afer | reverse complement strand
CCGCGCGGCAAGAATGCCTCAGCCAAGCCACTTCTGCCTTGGGGCGATCTGAGGCTGCAGGCACCACCCCACCCCAAGGCGAGAGACGCAGGTCTGGCCGCCCCGCGCCGCCTGGCGGAACCCACGGAGTCCAGCCTTAGAGGAAAGGAAAGGGGACAGTCCGCGGGGACAGCGGAGAACATGGCTCCTAGAAGGACACAAGGGTACCCCTCCAAGCGCCTTTCTTTTCAGGCTGTCAACCCTACCCTTTACCAAGGAGAGAGGCCCGCCCACCGCGGCCACCTGGGCTCAGTGGACCCGCCTGGCGCTGAGTGGAACCTGAGGAGCTTGGCCTGAGGGGGAAGGATTAGGAGAAGGCCCGTTGTGGCCCCGCCCCCTCGACGTCATATGGGCTTTACAGCTCTGCCCTCTTCGCGGAGCAGAGCCCACTGAGGCTTAAAACCAATTCACCTAAACCTTAAAATACTTTACAGTTTCTGATGGTTGTTAATTACCTACAGTTCAAAATCCTCGGTTCTGTGTTGATTGGCTACCATATGAATTGCACTGTATAGCTAGGCTAATGAAATAATTTCTGCAAGCCCTTGGCTAGTCTCCATGCATTTACCCAGTAGCCCTTTTCTCCTGGCCTATCTGGACCATATTCATGTTGTCAGAAGGGACCATTCTTTGCAGCAGGGTATCATGCTTGGCAAAGTAGAGGGTCAGAGAAAAGGGGGAAGACCCTCAATGAGAAGGACCGACACAGTGGCTGCAACGATGGACTTAAGCAAAGCAAGGATTGTGAGGATGGTGCAGGACCAGGCAGTGTTTTGCTCTGTTGTACACAGGGTTGCTGTGAGTCGGAAGTGACTCAGGGCACCTAACAACATCATCTGAACCCTATCTTTCCTTTAAAGGTGGGCTCAGCTCCTCCCTCCTATTTGCCTTCCCTAGTCTTCGAATTCCCACAGCAATTTCTTTAGTAAGTACTTAAGTATTGAAGTCAGACCAAATTGAATTCAAGTGTCAGTTGAACCATTTACAAAGGGTGTGCTCTTTGGCATACTGGTTTAGCTCTAGAACTTCAACAGGGATAATAATAGCACCTACCTCATAGGGTGGCTTTCAGGATCAAGAGGAAGATATAGTATAAAGCCCTTAGGACCACCTGGCACACAGAAAAGCACTTAGTAGATTGGGACCATGAAATCAAATGAATCTGCTTCCTAAATTTGCACCCAAAGAGAGAGCCACTGGGCCTGCTGACTCAGGACCATAGCATTGGGGGACACCAGGCTCAATTGGCACAACATAGTACATAAAAATCTTGTTCCACAACCTACTGTGGTGACTAGCGACTGGGGTTTTAAAAGCTTTTGAGCAGCCATCTAAGATGCAGCTAATGGTCTCCTCTCATCTAAAGTGAAGAAGAGTGAAGAAAATCAAGGTAATTTGGAACTGATTAGTCCAAGAATATGATGGACCTTGAGATAAGAACTAGATGGTGCCTGGCTACCAATGCCAACAACTCAGGAAGGATCAAAACTGGAGATCCTGGATAAAGTGGGAGGAAAAATACGGATCAAAACTCAAAAACATAATAATGACCAGAATTACTGGTCAGATGGAGCCTGGTGGGACCCCTAAGATTATGGCCTTGGAATACCCTTCAGGCCTGGGACAGAACTCACTCCCAAGGACTGGCCCTCAGCCCAACAGTAGAATGGCTTACATGCAGAACACCCAACTCAAGGGGATGCAGCCAGCTACTCTACAGAGATACACCCCTTAGAGCAATCAGCCATGGGGCAGCAGAGGGGCAACATTCACATGGAGGGAAAGTTGGACAGACAGGAGTGCATAGTTAAGAAGGGGGGGAGGAGTCACAGTGAAGGCGGGGAGGAGAGTGGGCTAGGGTTAGGGATGGTAACTGGGGCATGAAATCCAATATACACAAACAAACTGTTGAATGTAAAACAAATTCTGCTCTATAAATATGCACCCAAAGCACAATAATAAAGAAATAAATTTGCATCCAAAACACAATTTTTAAAAAAATTAACAAGAAAGAAAGAATAGTACTTAGTTGTTTTGTTTACCTAGTGCTGCTCTGACAAGAATATACCACAAATGGGATGGCCTTAACAAACAAGATTTTATTCTTAAAATTTGGAGGCTTTAAGTCCAAGTTCAAAGTGCCAAGCTCTAGGGGCTGGGTGAAAGCCCATCAACCTTGGGGTCCAGCTCTGCCTCCTGCTCCCAGCCCACGGGAGCTAGAGGTGTTTCTTCACTCAGACAGCTGCTGGCTGCTGAGGCTGAGAAGCCCCAAGGTTGACAAGTCAAAAGGCATAGTCCCGATGTTAGCAAACCACACGGCAGGTCATTAACTTAAATCCATTGTAAATCCCAAGGTCGGCAGAGCATAGCAGGTTGCTGAGCAGTGACATGGCTACATGAAGGGTCCAAGCGTGCAATAGGCCAGAGACCATTCCCAAAGGCTTCTCCTTATATACAGGAAGCGGACCATATCCCAAAGGCAGCTACCCAGCTGCTTGTGGTATGGAGTTGATTGCCAGTCTCCTCATGGGGATTAACTACCACCAGCTGCCCAGCCACTCAACCAGGCCCAGCCAAGTTGACAGACAAACCAAACTACCACATTAGTAAACCATAGCTGTTTTTATCATTTGGCAATAATGTATTGCCTGACATTGTTATGTATGTTTTCATACATGGATGAAATAGGTTTTTCTAACTGGGTTGTAAGTTCCTCATTGTTACCGATTTTGGTATCTACTACTATGCCTGGGTCCATACAGACATCAGGATTGGAGGAAGACTCATTAACAACCTGCCATAGGCAGAGGACACAACCTTGCTTACTGAAAGTGAAGAGGACTTGAAACCCTTGCAGATGATGATCAAAGACTACAGCCTCTAGTATGACTTATGCCTCAACATAAAGAAAACAAAAATCCTCACAACTGGATCAATACCCAACATCATGATCAAACAGAAAAGATTGAAGTTGTCAAGGATTTCATTTTACTTGGATCCACAATCAGCACCCATAGAAGCAACAGTGAAAACGTCAAATGACGTATT
>NW_006925288.1:0-407 GCF_000298275.1 Orycteropus afer afer | reverse complement strand
AATCCCTTGGTGGCACAAACAGTTAAGCACTTGACTAAGGGCCGAAGGAACCCACTGAGAGGTGTGCCTTAGAAGACAGGCCTGGGGATCTGCTTCCGAAGGGTCATAGCCTCGAAAATCTATAGAGTAGTTCAACTCTGCACAGCTGGGGTCACCCTGAGTCAGGATTGACTTGAAGACAACTCACAACAACAGGAGTCAATAAAACTAGCCTTTCAGTTATCACTAAATCTCCTTCAAAATCTGAATACATACTCTTACTAGAATTCTCCTATATTCTTCTGCATTTAAAAATTGGGATTATGGGTTCTTTTTGGTACTGTTTCTGTTCAATTAAGGAGCTCTGGTGGTGTAGTGGTTAAAGCATTTGGCTGCTAACCAGAAGGTCAGTGGTTTGAACCACCAGC
>NW_006925287.1:10511-11235 GCF_000298275.1 Orycteropus afer afer | reverse complement strand
TTCAGGACTCTCCCTCCTTGTTCAGCCCTTTTGATAAGCCCAGTTGGTAAGATCACCAGTTTTCTCGGGGCGTAGAGGCTGCCACAAGAGGTGGGCGGGCAGAAAGCAAAGCGGGGCATGACTTCCCCGTTCAGGGGCTCTGCAGGAAAAAAGACCTGGCAGTCTGCTCCTGTAAAGATGACAGCCTAGGAAGCCCCATGGTGCAGTTGTACTCTGTCACATGGGGTTGCGATGAGTAGGACTATACTTGACAGCAGACAACACCCCCTCATCTCATGCTGTAGCACTGACTCTGACAGGAATTGGACCCCTTCACCCCACAACGGCTCCTGCTGGTGGCCCCAACTCTGTAGACTCCGGTAACACACTTTCCTTTCAACCTGGGAGTGCAAACAGTTTTTGCAGTGCTAGACTGGGTAAAAGGACCGTTGGTGGTGCAATGGTTAAACTCTGCAGCTAACTGGAAGGTCCCCCAGTGGGTCCACGGCAGGAAAGACCTGGTGGTCTGCTCCCGTAAAGATGGCAGCCTCGGGACTCCTCTGGGGCTGTGCTACTCTGTCACGTGGGGTCACTATGGGTCAGAATCCCCTCGAGGGAACAATGGCAGCAGAAGACTCTGGGCGTCTCATGATTCCTAGTGCGTTCCCTTCACCCTGCTCACCGCCTATACAGTCTTTTCATTAGAATCTCATTCTCCCATGACATAAATATCACATTACTATAA
>NW_006925287.1:9373-10095 GCF_000298275.1 Orycteropus afer afer | reverse complement strand
GGTCTATGGTTTAAGGGTTATCTCAGGGCAATAGATTTGGGGGTTCATCCAGCCTTGATGGCCCAGAAAGTCTGAAATGATACAAATCCACTTTCTTGATGACACACAGTACAAATTACCACGTACTGCCAAGCAGTGCTCCCCTCTCGGGGCTGTTTCCTACAGAGTAGGTACACAGCTCCGTTTTACACAAGAGCAAACTGATTCGAAGGCTGAGTGACTCACCCAAGGCCATGTCAATCACAGTGCAGGACAGACACACATGCCTTTCAAATTCTGACGTCTGTGTTCCCTGGACTACTTTGCTGAGCCCAGATGTGGGTGTCTGAAAAATGGCCGTCTCCTTCCCTCAGACGAATGTCCTGCTGGGTCCTGGAGGTTGTTTTAAGTGTGTTTGTTTTTGTTTTGTTTTTTTCTCTCTCTCCCAATCCTGGTAATACTCTGACTTTCCATTAAACTTTCACAGCTTCCCTTCAGGAACTGACATCGTTCTTTTCCTTCCTCTAAGAAGCAAGTAGCCAAAGGAATCACTTACTTGCTTTGCAAATTTCTGACCATCCATCTCACAGTTGGCCTCAGCCTTGGCATATCCAGTCCCTGAAATCCAGCTCCACAGAAGCTAGATGATAACTTTCAAAGGAGCGAGGGTGCCATGCTGGGAACCTCACACGGATCTTTCTATCCCATGTACAAATTTGTTTCCCAGCTAAGTGTGCACTGGT
>NW_006925287.1:7727-9273 GCF_000298275.1 Orycteropus afer afer | reverse complement strand
TAACTTTCAAAGGAGCGAGGGTGCCATGCTGGGAACCTCACACGGATCTTTCTATCCCATGTACAAATTTGTTTCCCAGCTAAGTGTGCACTGGTGTCACACAGCTCAATCACACCAGTAAATACACATCTGAATTTATGCCAAAGAGAAATTACTATAGGAATCAGGCAAACTAGAAAGAAAACTCACTGCCATTGAGTCGATTCTGACTTACAGTGACCCTGTTTGGCTTTTCGAAGCAGTAAATCTTTATAGAAGTACATGGCCCAGTCTTCCTTCCACAGAGTGGCTGATGGGTTTGAACCCCCAACCTTCTGGTTAGCAGTCAAATGCCTTTAGGCACTATGCCACCCGAGCTCCTTAAGCTAGGAAGAGTTGCTCCATGGGGCAAAGATGAGGCAGTCTGCTTCTGTAAAGACTGACAGCCTGGTAAACTATGGGGAACAGTTGTACTCTATCCTGTAGGGTCCTTGTGAATCAGAATCAACTTGATGACAGTGGGTTTTTTACATGAATCTCTAATTCTTATCAAGAAGATTCCTGTCAAAAACCCATGCCATGAAGTCAATTCTGACTCACAGGGACCCTATAGGATACAGTAGAACTGCTCCCCATAGTTTCCAAGGCTGTCAGTCTTTACAGAAGCAGACTGCTTCATCTTTGTCCCATGGAACAGCTGCTGGGTTCAAACCACCAACCTTTTGGTTAGCAGCCCAATGTTTTAATCACCACACTACCATAGCTCCTTGATTTACGTAAAGAGGAACAAAATCTAAGTGAATGGATCAAATAACCTTAGAAAGACTACTATTTAGGGGAGACTCTCAAAAGTGATATCCCTTCGTGACAGACAGACACAAATTGCTCTGGTGCAGGAAGATAATGGGATATTCCCTGACTTGACAAAGTGTAAGCTTGATAATGTCCCTTTATCCCCACAGCTGGGACGGGGCAGAACCATCTGCAGAAGGGGTCCATGGGGATTCTAGGAGGAGGCAAACCAACACAGCACAGATTAGAACGGAAAGGCCTGTTGAAGTAAACTAGGGTGACCCAGTCCAAGAGTCCACGGACATCATGCTCGGTAAAGTAGGTGGTCAGTGAAAAAGAGGAAGACCCTCAATGAGATGGACTCACATGGCAGATGCAACCATGGGCTCAAACCTACCTACTACTGTGAGGATGGCACAGGCCTGGGTAACGTTTTGTTGTTGCACATGGGGCTGCTCTAAGTCAGGTCCAAGGTCAGATGGCAGGAAAGGATACAGAGTGACTTGAAGGCTGAGGGAGTCTAAGTCGGTGGCCTTCATTTAAGAGCTGGGACACAGAATCTGTAGGGAAGGCTGGTTCTAAACTCCCACGTAGATGAGGCTGATCCAACCCCCTGCCAGGCGATTACTCTTTACCAGTCAATGGCTGAGAAAATAAGCATAGGATTTAAGAGGTGAAATCTTGGTGCCCAAGTCTGCGGTGCCTTGGAAGTATGTACAAGGATTTGGGCCCACTAGCAGTCACTGGAGGAGCTCTGGTAGCATAGTGCCTAAGG
>NW_006925287.1:0-7627 GCF_000298275.1 Orycteropus afer afer | reverse complement strand
TAGTGGTTCAAACCCACCAGCCACTCCTCGGAAGGAAGGTTGGGCAATCTACTTCCGTAGTGATACTGCCTCGGAAACCCAAGGAGGGGTCGCTCTGAGTCGGGGCTGACTCCATAGCAGTGGGAACAGTCACTGGACTGTGCAGGACTGTGTCAACAGTGACACCATGTGGCGGGGGGAGTTGTAGTGATAATGGCCTGACTGGGGCTCCACTTTTGTCACAGAGTGCATTAGAAGCAGGAATGGCCATCATGAACTATGTAAGCGCAGGACCAGGCACCATTCCGTTCTGTCTTAGGTGAGGTCGCCATGACTCACAGTTGTCTCAATGACAGTAACAACAACATTCTGATGGGAGGCAGAAGGGAAGCGTCAGCATGAGCCTCTTCCTTCTTCCCCAACCTAAGCATGCTTTGGACGCCATTGGATAACAGTTCTTCCAACATGAGCCTTGCCAGAGCTTTGGTGGTGCAGTGGTTAGAGCATCCGAACCCACCAGCGGCTTCATGGGAGAAAGAAGTGGCAGTCTGCTTCCATAAAAATGACAGCCTTGGAGACCCTGTGAGGCAGTTATACTCTGTCCTCTAGGGGCGCTCTGAGTCGGAATGGACTCAATGGCAGTGCGTGTGGTTTGGGCTTTGCTTCCATAAAGACTGACAGCCTTGGAGACCCTGTGAGGCAGTTATGCTCTGTCCTCTAGGGGCGCTGTGAGTCAAAATCAACTCAGTGGCAGTGGGTTTAGTTTTGGGATGCAAGCCTCAAGTATTCCAGCTGAGGAGACTGGATCAGAGCAGTTATGTGACTCGGGGAGTCACACAGCTCCCCAAGCTTCCCTCGGCGTTCTGTTTATGCTCCCTGGTGACAGGGATGTGTCCACTGGTTCTCTCTCCCCGGCCCTCTGGTTCCTCCCCTCAGATCCTGTCTCCACTTCTGGTCCCCTGGGGATGGCAACATTTCCCTCCAGTCCTAGGAATAAACACAAAGGCTTCCTGGGGCTCCCTCAAGTCTTCAGTGTCAGGCCCAGCATGGAGCCACAGGCAGGAAGTGGAAAGGAGAAAAAGCAGCAGAGGACAGCTCCACATCTCTGGGACTCAGCCGACAAGTCCTAGCTTTGGGGTTTACTAGAAGTAGAACCGGGCTCTGAGATACCACTCGGCTTTGGGCCTGGGTCCTGTTTTCTCCCCCATGGTCTCTGCCATCCCTGTCACTGGGCTTTCTTGTCTATCCCCAGTTCCAAGTGCAAGCCTTCCTTGATGAGGAGTGTCCAGGGAGGAGGGGAGCAGGTGAAGAGGTGACTCAGCATGCAAGTGACAAGGACAATTGGAGATGGATGGACCAGGGCTCGGGGGAAGGAGGAACACAGGAAGGCAGTCATGAGCTCAGCCTGCCTGGAAGGGTTGACATGCCACTTGGCTCTCAAAGGAAAACAGACAAGGAGGGAGTCTGGGAGGCCTGTAAGGGGAGGATGCTGTAGCAAGGAGAATAGTGGACTCCAGAAGCTGCTCATTAAGGATGCATGTGAGGGGGACACATGAGACAAGAGGTGTAAATCGGGCCCTGTATTTGGGGGGGTCTGAAGACAGTAAGAGAGCTTACTGAGAGCTTACGATGTGGCAGGCACTGTGACTGCTGTGGCTCACTTGTTCATAGGTTTCTCACAACCCCATGACGCAAGAATGCTGTTATCCCAATTTTACAGACAGGGAAACTGAGGCTCAGAGAAGTTAAGTAAATTGCCCAAGTTCCCACAGCTAGTAAGAGGCAGGACCAGGATTTCAGAAAAGGTCTATCTGACTCCAAAGTCTGAATTGCTAACTAACAGTCTGCTGCTCATTCATTCATTCACCAAATTAGTATTTATTAAGTACCTACTACTGTATGCAGGCTCACCATAATCAGAATTGACTTGGCAGCAGTGGGTTTGGCTTGGTTTTTGGTATACACATACACCGGTCTATATTTTCTCAGACTGAATAAGAGACAGATTTCCAGGGGCACAGCTAGTTTATGTGCACACTGGACAGGCATGTCAGCGACAGAATATCCTGCTGTCCGTTAAGACTGGTGACCCAAACATGGGCCTGCGTGGAGAAGGGCGCCCCAGAAAAGGAAGTCCCGCGTGGAGAAGGGCGCCCCGGAAAAGGAAGACCCCTTCCAGCATCACTGCCAAGCAAACTGCAGCCACAAGCAGCAAGGACCATACACTCAGGGAGTTCCTGAGTGGCACAAACAGTCAATACACTGAGAGGCACCAGGAAGAAAGGCCTAGTGATCTACTTTTGAAAAATCAGCCTGTGGATACTCCATAGAGCACAGTCCTGCTCTGACACACACAGGGGAATCACCATGAGTCAGTGTTGACTTGATGGCAACTGGTCACACAGAAGAGACCCTCCTTGTTCAGCTCAAGGACTGAACTGGTAACTAACTTCATGATATGAATTTTGTAACCACAGAACTGAATCAAACATGGCTAAAAAGGCAGGACTAAACCACATCCTTTTGATCACTAAGTCATGAACATAGGTCTCCTTTGTAGACAGCTGAATCCCTGCTTTCTCAGAAAAGACTCCGGGTGATGCAACATGAACTCAGACAGACCCTAGAGACCTAAATTAGATGCCACCAAGGTGATCCAACTCATGGAGACCCTCTGCGTGTCAGAGTACAACTGCACTCCACGGGCTCTCGTGGTTGTGAAAGCAGACTGGAAGCAGATTGCCAGGCCTGTCTTCCGAGGTGTCTCTGGACAAGTATGAACCACTAACCTTTCAGTTATTAGCCAAGCACCCATCTGCGCCGCCAGGGCCTTAGGAACCTAGGCCTTCCCTAATCTCAAGTGGTCAGACGCTGCCATCACTATGTCTGCCTTACTCACCTACTATCTGAACTATTAATTACTTTATATGTTTTAAAATCAACTTTCTTTTCTACTGAAATCCAATTATAGTATAATCAAAGGAAGCTTTATATTCCTACCTTTAAGAGGAAAGCCAGACCCCTGCACAGAAATGGGTTATTATAAGAATAAATGTGATGGCCCAGAATGTTATTAAATTCAAAACAATTGAAAGGCTAAGGCCATCCATCTGTGTGTTCTCTGTTCCAGGGGATGGCACGGAGGTACAGGGGGATAGTCCTGTTCAGACTCCTGGGCGGCCACTCCCTCGCTGAGACTGGCCCTGCAGACGCATGTCCTCATCAAGGATTCCTTCTACAGCCTTCCTGCTCTTACAACTGCCCTTTCTTATTTTATAAGATGCTTGTCTGACTAGATCTGCACCCTCAGGCATGTCACCCTTTAACTAGAACTCACCCTCCCAGCTCCTGTCTTCATCCCAGGCATGGGTGTCTCCCTCTCTGACCACGACTCACTCTCACTGTCTCTCTCTCCCTCTCTCTCCTCTTAAGGTTCCACTCCCAACTCCACAGGGAGTGCAGGGGCAGACATCTCTCCTGGGCTCACCATGTGGAGGGCCTGTGGAAGAGTAATCCACACGAGGGGGACAGGTGGGAGGAGGTGCCAGAGGATGAGCCGCAAACTGAGCTGGACCCTGCTCTGGTAACTGACTGATGGCGGCTGCCATCTCCCCCAGCTACTCACTACAAAGGAGGGAGCAGCCTGCATAAGCTCTTGTCCAAGTGGAGTTGGCAGTCATGACTGAGGCACTCAGGGCTGAATGGCTGGAGTAGGCAGTGAGGACATTTCCTCACTGCTTCACAGGCTTGAAGGAGCTCTGGTGGCGTAGTGGTTAAAGTCTGGCTGTTAACCAAAAGGTTGGCAGTTTGAACCCACCAGCCATTCAGCAGGGAAGTATTTGGCTGCTAACCAAAAGGTCGGCAGTTCGAACTCACCAGCCACACCACAGGAAAGATGAAGCAGTCTGCTACCCTAAGGTTTTACAGGCTTGGAAATCCTATGGGGCAGTTCTATTCTATTTTAAAGAGCCACTAAGACTTGGAATAGACTCAACAGTAGTGGGTTTGGTTTTTTTTTTTTTTTTTTTTTTCTCATGGACTTGAGTGGCTCAGGCAGGGGAACACTGGGGTGGGGGGGAGTCCAGGAAGCCATCCAAAACTAAGGCCTGGTGATGACCCCAGGCCCTACCCCACAGGCTGATGATAGAAGGCAAAGGTCAGAGGAGGAGAACTCAACTCAGCATGTTTGTGTCAAACCCACTGCTCGGCACACAGCAGGAGGTGGAGTCAGAAGAGTAGAAGGGGAGCTAAGTGGTCCCTGTTTTCACAGAGGGTCAAAGTGAAATGTAAAACCACATCCAAACCCATCTCAGAATGGGTTCCTTGAAACATTTGAGCGTGTTTAGTCAACAGATGAATGACAGACAGACCACCAAGCAACGCCCGTCACCAGGAGCCAGCAAGGTTCACTGCATGCTACTTGTGTGAGTTACCTTCCTCCTCTGCCCGCAGGACAACCAGCCTGGTCCACTAAGGGTTTGGTTCACTCAGCAGGTGCTTATGAATGTACATTATGTGTGAGGGAGTTTGCTAAGGTGGGAGTTGGCTCTAAGTCCACCATCTTCTATCAATACCACATTCAATGCATAATAAAAATAGCATAATCACAGGAAACTGTACCTGCCGAAGAATTTGGAAACTGGGAAATAAGACTGATCTCTGGTTACTAATTTATGGTCATACTGAGGACAGTTTGGTAAACTGTCCCAAAAGAGACAGAAAGTTCTAGTCTCCTCCCATCCCACCCAGTGGGATTTCATTCTCATTAAAATGCCAATGAAGACACACAAAAAGGCAAAATTTCCTAACTCAGAACCACACTGAGAACCCAAAGTGATAAGCAATCAACTGCCAGGATTAGGGATGAATTCTCATGAATTGTTATTGATGAGTTCACACATGTAAAGGCCCAAAGCAATGTCTGGCACATGGAGACATGAAATAAGCGTTAGCTATTATTAATTTAAAGTCAAAAGATTCAGGTTGGAAAAATGCATTGGTCCTTGGCAGAAGCCACTTATGAACCAGAGAGGCCTAAGCAGGCTGAGGGTGCTGGGACACAGCTGTCCCACCCCTCCACTGCCGGAGAAGGAGGTGCAAATTCACCACAACTATGCAGCCATCTCTCTGCTGACTGCAGACTGCTGCTTTATGAACCAGACCGATACCGTTTTCTGCCGCTTTCTTCCCCCAGTATTCTCATCTCTATTCTGAGGCAGAAATTTCCAGGGGAAAAACCAAGGCAGGGAACAGCAGCCGCACGTGCATCCTGGGTAATGTGATCACCGCAGGGGAACCACACCCTGGGGGTGGCAGCAGGAAGAATACAAAGCCCTCCAGTGCAGAGATTGAGGTCTCCCATGGGCACCACCATAACCGATTGCTGGAAATCCAGACGGCTTGGAAGCAGAAGCCCCTACCCCAGTCCTTCAAAACTGTAAGCAGCAGACGTCTGCAAGGCCCTGGGACCCGTCCCTGCCCCGAACACATTCAGGACCCTCGAGCAAAGGCCATGACCCTCATTGAGGTGGCAGTGAGCAAGGCCAAAGGCAGCTCACATACCCCACCTGTTGGCAAGCTCCAGTCTGGAAAGACTCCTCCTTGTCAACAGGCGAATCACAAACGCAGAGTCTATGGAAACCCATGTATCAGTTAGGGAGAGAGGACATTACCTTGCAGTCTTCAAGGAAGGGGGTAGCTCTGAAAGCAATTTGCTACAGAAGCCTGGAGGATGGTTTAGAAAAAAGGCTTTTTTTAAAAAAAATTCTTATTCATTATTTATTTTATTTTTTTACTTTTATTGTAGTGAAAACATACACAAGACATTCGCCAACATAACAACTTCCCCATTTACAGCTCAGGGACACTGATGACATTTTTCATGTTGTGCCACCATATTGCTGTCCTTTTCCAAAATACTCCACCATCATGAGCATAAACTCAGTGCCCTGCAAACAAAAGCTCCCCCTGTCCCCCTTCCCTCCTACCCCTGGTAACCACTAATCACCTTTGGTTTCTCTATATATTTTTTGAAAAAAGAAAAAAGAAAAGGCTTTTGCTATCAGATAACAGAGACTGGCTTCTAAGAAGCAGGAATAATAAGTTACAAACAGATAATCTGAATGAAATTCAAATAATTTGTATCATCAGGATAAAGAATGTTGTTGTTTTGTGCTATCCAGTTGAAAATTTCAACCCCTAGTGACCCTACAGGACAGAGTAGGACTGCCCCATAGAGTACCCAAGGCTGTACATCTTTACAGGAGCAGGTCACCAAGTCTTTTCTCCTGTGGAGAGGCTGGTGGATTCGAACCACCAACCTTTCAGTAAGCAGTCTACCACTTAGCCATTCTATCACCAGAGCTCCTAGAGCAAAGGACAGTAGATGCTAAAAAGGAACTAGGACCCAATTCATTATCTACTCTTAAAAAAGTACCTACTCTTGAGTGAACTATAAGATGCAATCCCACTAATGCCATGGCTAAGACAAAGACGTGCTTTACCATTATAGTCATTTAATGCTGTCCTTTTAGAAGCTATAGCTAGAGGCAGCAGGAAGAAACCAGCAATAAGAGTGATGGCTACTGCAGAATGGGAGAGAAATGTATCATTGTGTCTAGGTAGCATGACTGTCTGCTTCTAGTAACAGTACCAGGTATAATTACTGACCACCACTCACCTGTTTGTTTGTCAGCACGGTGGCTTGTGTGTTACTGTGAGGCTGGAAGCTATGCCCCTGGTATTGCATGTATCAGCAGAGTCACCCATGGTGGACAGGTTTCAGCAGAACTTCCAGACTCACACACACTAGGAAGGAAGGCCTAGGGATCTATTCCAAAAATTAGCCATTGGAAACTTTATGGATCTCACCAGAACACTCCCAGACTTGCACAGTCTGGACATGTCATCGGGAGGGGCCAGTCTTGGAGGAGGACATCATGTCTGGTGAAGCAGAGGGCCAGGAAGGTAAGGGAGGCCCTTGTTGAGATGCACTGGCACCACAGCCCCAAGAATGGACTCTAACATGTTAGAGACCATAAGGATGACGCAGGCCCAGACAACGCTGTGTTTTGTTGTACATGAGGTCACCATGATTTGGAGTCAACTCAGTGGGAGCTACCTGTCTGTCTATCTAACATTTAGGGAGGCTAGGTAGTGGCTCACACTTTACACAAAGGCCCCAGTTCAATGCCCACAACCACCTTATAAGCTGCTGCTGTTGCGCCCTGCAGTCAACCCGACCTAAAGCAACTGTTCAGCACGTGGCAGAACTGCCCCATTGTTTTTTTTTTTTTTTTTAATTGTGATTTGGGTGAAGATTTACAGAGTAAATTCACTCTCCATACAGCAGTTCACATATAATTTGTCTCATGTCATTGACCACAGTTTACCACATTGCAACAACTCCCCTCCCACTTCCTCCCCATAGTTACCACTTCTCAGTGACCATCCCTCCTTACTTTCCTGCCCCCTGAGCTGTCTCCCTGTGCATAAGCAGCCCTTCCTTCTCCCATGATTGTTCTCTCGAGGACGTGTGTCTACTTGAGGTAAATGTTCAACTCACATGCCTGTACTTTGTTTGGCTGGAAACCACAGGTGTGGGTTCAATTCCAGACCTGAAGGGTAGCTAGGGGCCATAGTCTCAGTG
>NW_006925286.1:10914-11861 GCF_000298275.1 Orycteropus afer afer | reverse complement strand
TGTGGTAAACTGTGGTCAATGACATGAGACAAAGTATATGTGAACTGCTGTACAGAAAGTGAATTTGCTCTGTAAATCTTCACCCAAATCACAATTAAGAAAAAAAACTCTTGTTCCTCATCCTACATTGGTGAGTAGCAACTGGCATCTTAAAAGCTTTGAAGTGGTCATCTAAAATGCAGCTAATGGTCTCCTATTGTCAGAAACAAGAAGAGGGCAAAAAAAACAAGTATATTTGGAAGCAGTCAGTCCCAGGACATAATGGCCCTTGAGACCAGAAGAACTAGATAGTGCCTGGCTACCAATACCAACCACTCAGGAAAGGATTACATCTGGAGTTCCTGGATAGAATGGGAGGAAAAACATGGAACAAAATCCAAAAACTCAATAATGACCAGAATTACTGGTCAGATGGAATCTGGTGAGACCCCCAATACTATGGCCCTGGGATCCATTCTGGGCCTGGAATAAAACTCACTCCCAGGAGCTGGCTCTCAGCCCAATAGTAAACAAGACATACACACAGACCACTCAACCCTGGGTGGAAATGCACCCCATTCGAGCAATCGACTACAGGGCACCAGAGGGCCAAAAGGAATGCATAACTATGAGGGGCACAGTGGTGTGGGTTACTGGGCAGGGAGGGGGAGAGCCTCGGTTAGGGTTGGGGATGGTAAATGGTGAGTGAAACTAAATGTACACATAATGTTTAATGTAAAACAAACTTTGCTCTGTAAACTGGCACCAAAAGCACCTTAAAAAAAAAAAAAAAAGAAAGAAACGAAACAAACAGAAGAGACTAGGGAGACATGATGTTCAAATGCTTGTAGTAGATGGAATTGGATCATGGAACAGAAGAGGACATTAATGGGAAAACTTGTGAAACTCAAGTTTGGAGTTTAGTTCATAATAATGTACCCATGTTTTTGACAAATGTACCATGTAAG
>NW_006925286.1:9190-9959 GCF_000298275.1 Orycteropus afer afer | reverse complement strand
TCTCAAAGAATTGGCCAGTGAAAACGCTATGAATAGCAGTGAAACACTGTCTAATATATTACTGGAAAACTTTATGAATATCCCTGAAGCACTGTGCAATATAGTGCTGGAAGATGAGCCCCTCAGATCAGAAGGCACTCAAAATACAACCGGAAAAGAGGTGCCTCCTCAGAGTGGAACCAACCTTAATGATGTTGATAAAGTAAAGCTTTTGGGACCTCTATTTGCTGGTGTAGCATGTCTCAAGATGAGAATAAAGAGCTTCAAACACCCATTAATAATTGAAACACAGAATGTACAAAGTATGAATCTAGGAAAACGGGAAGTTGTCAAAAATGAAATGAAGAGCATAAAGATCAACATTTTAGGCATTAGTGAGCTGAAATGGACTTGTTTTGGCCATTTTCAATCAGACGATCATGTGATCTACTATGCCAGGAATGACAAATTGAAGAAGAATGGTGTGACATTCATCATCACAAAGAATGTATCAAGATCCATCCTGAAGTACAATGGAGTCAGTGATAGGATAATATCCAAATGCCTACAAGGAAGACCAGTTAATACTACTACTATTTAAATTCATGCACCAAACACTAAAGCCAAAGACAACGAAACTGAAAATTTTTACCAACTTCTGCAGTCTGAAATTGATGAAGCATGTGATCAAGATGTGTTGATTATCACTGGTGACTGGAATGCAAAAGTTGGAAACAAAGAAGAGTTACTGGTAGTTGGAAAATATGGGTTTGGTGATAGAAATAATACT
>NW_006925286.1:2572-4109 GCF_000298275.1 Orycteropus afer afer | reverse complement strand
GAAAACAAAAATCCTCACAACTGGTCCAATAAACAGCTTCACAATAAATGGAGAAAAGATTGAAGTTGTCAAATATTTCATATTACTTGGTTCTACAATCAACACCAAAGGAAGCAGCAGTCAATACATCAGAATACGTATTGCATTGAGCAAATCTGGTGCAAAGGACCTCTTTCAAGTGATGAAGAGCAACAATGTCTCCTTGAAGAATAAGGTTCAACTAATCCAAACCATGGTATTTTCAGTTGCCTCTTATGCATGTGAGAGCTGGACAATGAATAAGGAAGACCAAAGGAGAGTTGATGCTTTTGAGTTGTGGTGTTGGAGAATAATACTAAGAGTGCCATGTTCTGCTAAAAGAATTAACAAATCTGTCCTGGAGGAAGTGTAGCTGGAATGTTCCTTGGAAGTGAGAATGGCCAGACTTCATCTCACCTAATTTGGTCATGTGGTCAGAAGAACCATTCCCTAGAGAAGAATGCTTGGTAAAGGGCAAGGTCAATGAAGAAGGGCAAGGCCCTCAATGAGTGACAGCAGTGATGAGCTCAGGTATAGCAAGGATCATGAAGCTGGCACAGGACTGGGCAGTGTTTTGTTCTGCTGTGCATAGGGTCGCTATGAGTCAGAGGTGACTCGATGGCACCTAGCAACAACAACATATAGATATTGAAACCTATGAACAAGAAATAAGTAAGCTTCACTCAATGGATCATTTAATAAGCCAGTAAGAATTGGAGGGGTGTGTGTGTGTGTCTTGTTCAGATTTAAAGTATGACTTCAGTGTTTTAAATAAAATGATGAGTGGTTTCCGGTAAGATGGTGGAATAGGCAGAAAGACTGCACAGACTCTCTTCAACAAAGAAAAGGGGAACCAATTAACACAGTTACAGAAGATAATCTTGGACCCCTGAGCCTTGAAGGGAAGGATATAG
This sequence comes from Orycteropus afer afer, assembly GCF_000298275.1. Lineage (NCBI taxonomy): Eukaryota > Metazoa > Chordata > Mammalia > Tubulidentata > Orycteropodidae > Orycteropus > Orycteropus afer. Next base: position 3,177 of record NW_006925286.1, on the reverse strand, counting down.
AAGTGGACTAAACTGCAACTAGCAGAAGAATTTGCATGAAAGTACCAAAAAAGGAGACATATGGAGCTGCAGTCTGGCAGTGATCCTGACAGCACAGACAGCTTGAAGATTCCCGAGTGGTGGTAGGACCTAAGAATTAACCTAAAAATCATCCCTGCTAGGCAGGGACTGCATGGAGGAGTGCTCTGGTGGCTGGGAAATAAAAGGGGAAGCAGGGAAGAGGAAGGCAGGCTGAGCTGTGGACTTTTGTCTATCCGGAGGGTGCAGCCATTTGAATGTTTACAAGTGGCTTGACCATTTTGGATATTTAAAGCAACAGCATTCTCCCAGATTCCAGGGACTTAAGAACAGGCTCCACTTGCTGAGAACCCCAAGGACATGCCAGACTTGGACATTTGGAAAGGTGTGACATTTTCCTTCTTATTCTTATACCCCACACCCTCTTGACGAATGGAGGTGTATCCACCCCTCACTCCCACCCACTTTCTGGGCCGGCAGAATTCCATCCCAGTCTATGTGCTTGGACAGAGCCTGGGTACCCTGCCTCACCCTGCCCCCATTTTTTTTTTTCTGTTTTCTCTTTTTGAGTTTGTTTGTTTTTGTCT
>NW_006925286.1:0-962 GCF_000298275.1 Orycteropus afer afer | reverse complement strand
ATACAGACCCAGAACACATCCCTGAGGAAGAAGCAGCATTGGAACTCTCTGATGAGGAATTCAAAAGAATTATATTTAGGTATCTTCAAAGGACTGAGAGACAGACCAAGGAAAACACAGACAAAACCCTAGAAGAACTTTGGAAGAACATATAAGAACAAAATGACAAACTAAATGAAAAATTAGAAATGATTCTAAATCTACAGATAGAAATCCAGAAGATTAATACTAAATTCTCAAAAATAGATAAAACATTGAAAGGACAAAGGAGTAGAAATGATGCAAAAGAAGACAGAATTAATGAGATTGAAGACAAATATCTGAATACTTCTTTGGAAAGGGATCAATCAGAAAAAAATATTCATGTGGGATACCATCAAAAGGAATAAATTAAGTGTCATTGGAATTCCCGAACAGGAAGAGAAAAATAAAACCACTGAGAAAATTGCCCTGATGTGATGAAAGTGAAGAATATATCCATTCAGGAAGTTCAATGAACCCCAAACAGGACAGACCCCAAAAGAAAATCACCAAGACATATCATCATCAAACTCATCAAAACCAAAGACAAAGAAAAAATCCTCAAAGCAGCATGGGAAAAACAAAAAAGTTACTTACAATGGACAACCAGTAAGATGAAGCTCTGATTTCTCAGCAGAAATCCATGCAAGTGAGACAGCAATGGGATGATATATATATAAAACCCTGAAAGAGAAAAATTTTCAACCAAGAATGATATACCCAGGAAAACTGTCCCTCAAATATGATGGTGAAATTAGGAGATTTACAGATAAGCAGAAACTAAGGGAATTTGTTAAAACCAGATGAACCTTACAAGAGATACTAAAGGGAGTCCTTTGAACAGAGAACCAAAAATAGCAAATAACAACTGACCATTAATACACAAGATGACATAACCCATAACCCACAGCTATGGATATAGCCAAAGTAAAATAAGCTTA
>NW_006925285.1:10024-10493 GCF_000298275.1 Orycteropus afer afer | reverse complement strand
GATAAATATTGATTTGGGTGAAGAGAAGGGCAATGTACTAAATGTGAGTGACCAGTATGGCAGCATTGAGGATGAGAAAGACACAGAGAGGTACATGGGCAGTACAGACAACAAATATGAACCCTTTTGCATATACTGTACTGAATTGTCAGTGAAAGCAAACATGGGTATATATGGACAGATAGATAGGTGGACAGGCTTAACAAGTAGGTATGTCTAAATGTGGAGTGTATCCAAGATCATATGTAGGGTTGGCAGACAATGGTCCTATAAGTTTATGTGAATGATCAGAATTCCCAGGTGTATCGTAGAGCTGACAAGGTGCAAGGTTATGGTCATTGCTTGGTCACAGCCAGCTACCCAGAGCGACCAAATAGTTGATCCTGCGGGCTTGGGACCATAGTTGCAGGGGACATCAAGCTAAATTGGCATAACATACTATACAAAACATTGTTCCACCTCCTACTTT
>NW_006925285.1:2759-9329 GCF_000298275.1 Orycteropus afer afer | reverse complement strand
TTTACTCTGTAAATCTTCACCCAAATTAAAAAAAAAAAAAAAAAGTTAAAAAAAAATATATACATATATAAGGGGAATACGAGCAGCATAAGTGTTTCAGAAAGTGAAAAACTAAATTATCAAGTGCTAGGAATTCTCTTCTCTAAAACCTCACTGAAAGAAGCTCACATGGACTCACTTTTAGTTTGAATGATAAACCATTCCTCCAGTTTATAGCCCAGACACATCTGAACACGTTACTCTGAATTCACTTTGAGGAAAAATCAATATCCTGCTCCCTCCTTTCTTAGCATCATGTGAAGAATGCTGAAACAAGGAAAAAGTGGCTAGTGTTCCAAATGGAATACAGCACTTCATGCTGAACTCTAGACTACTCATGCTAACAAAGAAGCCAAAACAAAACGCATGAACAGTATCAAAGCAATGGATGATTTTCTAATTTCTCTGTGTGCTTTGGAAATAAAGTAACACCCTCATCCCACCATTCTCGTTGGTTTGTCCCTTGGCCTTCTCAACAACTTTCTTACTTTCCACCCCGACTTGGTCTCTTTCTTTAGCCAATGACCTCAGATCAGAATGTCTCACAATTTATGGGTTCAGAAATCAAGTCCTTTGTCCTATCCATCATATTAAAAGTATGGTAATAAGTATTGTGTTTACTTTGTATTTAGGGGAAAAAAAATAGGAAAAAGTATTATAGGCTAAAAGACTGTATTTTTCAAATGAACTTCTGCTTTTCACCTTCACTTTTCTGAAGACCTCATGCCTCTTCCTAGTTCATGCACCCTAAGTGTAACTACTATTTTAAATGTTATCACCATAAATTAGTTTTGCCAGTTCTTGAACTCTACATAGACATAATAATAGTACCTGGGTTGTGTAAACAGTTATGTACTCTACTACTAGCCAAAATGCTGGCAGCTTAAACCCACCCAGAGGCACCCTGGAAGACAGGTATGGCAATCTGCTTCTGAATAGGCACAGCCTTGAAAGCCCTTTGGAGTATTTCTACTCTGCCATACATGGGGTCACCATGAGTTGGAGTTGACTCAATGACAACTAACAACAAAAAAAATCTTACATTTTGTTGGCATAATTTGGAATATTCTCCTTGAGGTGAAAAAGAAGATTAATCACCAATATCCTTCCCTAAGATATTAAAGAGTAAAGGATGCTAATGCTGCAATAGAAGCAAGAAATTAAGACTCAGAACAGACAACATTTCCAATCTGACCTGTTCCCAGGGACAACTCTGTTCAATAAGATCTTATAATGGTGGGATAAACCACTCTATGTCTGGGGCTGTAAAAGCTTTCTTAACAGTTGTTAAAGGGACCATTTCCAGAAACTGCTCTTCTCAATAGCCTTTGTCTGTATTTATTTTTATTTACCTTTTTATTGTGATTTGGGTGAAAGTTTACAGAGCAAATTGTTTTTCCATTCCACAATTCATAAACATTTTGTTTTGAGACATTCATTTCAATCCCCACAATGTAACAACACTCATCCCATTTCCTCCCTGTGTTTACCATTTCACTTTGTCTTTCTTTCCTATCCCTTCTGGCTTTCTGAGCTTTAACCCTGGGTTAATGCTATTCTTTTGATATCATATGGTTGCTTTTTCTAAGGAGTACATACTTCCCTGATATTATTTTTAATCTTATAGGTCTATCATTTGTCTTGAGCCATAGAGTGAGTTCAGTTCCAATCTTGAAGGTGTCTAAGGTGTCTAGTCTCAGTTGTTCCACCAGTCTCAATCACACAAGTAAGTCTGGTCTTTTTTATGATTTTGAGTTTTGCTCCATATTTTTCTCCCACTCTGTCTGGGACCTCCTACTATGATCCTTTTCAGAATAGTCAGCAGTGGTAATAGGGCATCATCTAATTCTTCTGGTCTCAGGGTCATGGAGGCTGCATTTTATATGGTTCATTAGTCCTATGGATTAATTGTTTCCATGTGTCTTTTATTTTCTTCACTCTTCTTTGCTCTGCATGAGACAGACCAATATTTACCCCTTAAATGGCAGCTCACAGCTTTTGTGACCCCAGTTGCTAATCACCAAAGTGGGATGTAGAAGATTGTCTTTGTGGACTATGTTATGCCAATTGACCCTAGTGTCCCCCAAGACTATAGTCCTGAGCCCCCAAGTCCAGTGAGGCTTCATTCCCTCAAGGTCTTTGGTTATGGATAAGAAGTTTTCATAACTTTACCCCCTGTATTCTGTAGTATAAGGAGTTTTGGTAGCACAGTGGTTAATGCATTTGGTTGCTAATCAAAAAACATCAGCAATTGTAACCTATCAGCTTCTCCATGGGAGAAAGATTAGGCAGTCTGCTTCTACAAAGATTTACAGCCATGGAAACCCTATGGGGCAGTTCTACTGTGTCCTATAGAGTCACTATGAGTCAGAATCAACTCAATAGCAATGAGTTTGTGTTTGGGTTTGGATTCTTTTATATTCATGGATATATTTGCAGCACATATAAATATATATATAGAAGTATCCTCTGTCAAACCTATATATATTTGTAGGTATAGTCCCATTTGACTTACCACCCCTATTCAACATGAGTGTGTATCTCCATTTCTATTATCTCCTTCACCTGCAGAAATAGCTCCCAGCCAGATTTATTTGCTCAGCATCATCTCTAGAGTGCTATTCACTACAATTACCCTGCTTACCTTTCAGATGGCTACAATAGTTGCACAGAATTTACTCAAAACTGTCTTAGGTAAACAAAGCTGTGTGAGTCTCTTGGTTTGTCCTTCAGTTTCCTTTCTGCTCCCTGGAAGGTGTGACTCCAGGACCAGGTACCCCTGTGGTTCAGGAGAACTCCTCACACTCTTTAAAACTGTATTAGAAATACAAATTATTATTTTTCTTACTTGAAGAGCTTTCAAATGCAAACAACAAATTGACTGTTCACAAAAATTAATCAAAGAAGATTTAGTCAACATGTTTTTGATCAGTGTACCAAAAGAAAAACAAGTGGTGGAATAAAAAGGAACTCTTATTTATCCATGGTATTTCCCTTCCCAGTTATTTAGTGTCAGAGAGTTAAAGAATGTGCTTTGCCTCCAAAGAATCAAAGAAGTGAATAACATGTGGCTAATTTTCTAGATAGGACACAAGATTGTTTAGATCCTTCAATTTTTTGAAAAGCTCTGAACTGTCATTTAAAGAACAGATTATTTCCTAAAGTGTTCTAAGTAAGTCATAGACTAAGTAAAACTGTAGTTCTGGGAGGGATTTACAATATGATCTTGTCAAATTGCACATTAATGGTAAAGGATGGCCAGGCTGAACTTGGTTAATGACATCCAGTTAGTAAATGGCAGAGTCAAAGGTAGAACTCACGTATATAGGCATAACTCATTTTATTGTGTTTCATTTTAGCAAGCTTTGCAGATACTGCATTTTTTAAAAATTGAAGGTTTGTGGCAACTCTATCAGTGTTAGCTAACTTATCAGAGATAACAAGTCTATTGGCACCATTTTTCCAACAGCATGTACTCACTTTTTGTCTCTGTGTACATTTTGGTAATTCTCACAATATTTAAACTTTTTCATAATGCTACTGCACACTGAATAGACTACAATATAGTGTAAACTTAAGAAAAAAATAAATGACTTGTGTTATTGCAGTATCCACTTTATTGTAGTGATCTGGAACTAAATTCACTATATCTCCAAGATATGCCTGTCCCCTAAATTCTAATTTTGTTTTCTTTTCATTTGTGTTATTGGGAAAAATCTGCACATCTCTGTATATAGCTGCCTCTTTATTTGGGCTTTTCCATGAGACTTGTTGTACCCAACATATTATTAGCTAACATAAGTACATGTTGTGGTTGTTGTTATGTGCCCTCGAGTCGGCCCCGACTCATAGCGACTGCTCCTTGGGTTTCCGAGGCAGTATCACTACGGAAGTAGATTGCCCAACCTTCCTTCCATGGAGTGACTGGTGGGTTTGAACTGCCAGCCTTCTGGTTAGCAGTCAAGTGCATTAGGCACTATGCTATCAGAGCATCACATAAGTGCATAGTTCTGAAGTACAGCTGGATTAATTTATCTAACCTGCTATGAGAAGGACATGCACCTGGTAACCACTGCCCCTTCAAGCTTTTTGCTGACATCAGACAAACATAGAATGGTCTTGAATATAATCCACATCCTGGGACCAAGCTTGGTTTAGCTACAGTCTGAAGCAGAATAGTCCAGCCAAATCAGGCCTAGATCAGCCAAATCACACAGCCTGCAGACAAGTTAGCATGCAAATAAATGCTCATTATTGGAAGCCACTAAGATTTTATCATTTTTTTTTGTAATGAAGTATTACACTGTATTGACTCACTAATACACAATGCACTTCCTTGCCCAGTTGTTGAAAGTCAAATTATATTTAAAACTTATCTGAGAATTTTTTCTTTAAAATGATCTTATAATTAATCCTTTTCATAAAATTCTTTTGTAAAGAATTTCACCAATGATGATAATATAATAATAACCATAAAAGCTGTAACTAATTGACAACTTTCCATATACTGGGATTGTATTCAATCCATTGCATGCATTATCTCATAATCTTTCAACAACCCTGTGAAATAGCACTGGCATTTTACAAAAAAAGGAAAAACAGATTAGAGAGGGAGAATATTTTCTCCCAAGCTTAAATAATGAGTCAGTTGTTGTTAAGTGTTGTCAAGTCTGCCCAAACTCATAGGGATGCTATACATAATGGAATCAGACCACTGCAATCTGAGTTTTGATTGCTTTATTTTTGGTAGTAGATGGCCAGCCCTTTCTTCCTAGTCTACCTCAGTCTGGAAGCTCCTCTGAAATCTGTTCAGCATAGTAACATGCAAGTCTCCAGTGACAGATGGGTGGTGATTGTGCATGAGGTGTATTGGCTGAGAATCAAACACAAGAATTGTACCACTGAATTACCACTGTATCCCCTAAACAGTGAGTAGGGAGTGGGATTTGAACTCAGCAATGCCTGACAAAAGTCCATAATCTTAATCATTCTACTATACAATCTCTCAGTACATTTGTATGTAAAACTGCACTTTCATGTCTAGGATCTGCTTCCTTTCTGCATACCTGTGTTATTATTATCTCATGGTAAAGGTAAGGCTGAGAGAGTAACTTATTCATTCAGTTTCTTATTTTAAGAAACTATTTGATAAATTACCTTACAGAGCCCTTAAAATGGTGGCTATACAAGTGGACTTTGACAAATAAAGTATGCAGGAATCAGATTGACTATATCTGTGGCAAGAGGCAATGGAGAAGCTCAATATCTGCAGCCAAAACAAGGCCAGGAGCTGACTGTGGAACAGACCATCAACTGCACATTTGCAAGTCCAAGTTCAAGTTGAAAACAATTAAAACAAGTGTACAAAAGCCAAAATATGACCTTGATTATATCCCTCCTGAATTTAGCGACCATCTAAAGAATACATTTGATGCACTGAACACCAATGACGGAAAACGAGAGGAATTGTGTGATGACATCAAGAACATCATCCTGAAGAAAGGAAAGGTCATTAAGAAGACATGTAAGGGGAGTTCCAGTAAGATGGCAGAATAGGCAGAAAGACTGCACAGACCCTCTTGAACAAAGAAAAGGGGAACTAATTAACACAGACACAGTAGATAATCCTGGACCCCTGAGCCTGGAAGGGAAAGATATAGAAGTGGAGTAAACCCCAACTAGCAGAAGAATTTGAAAATACCAAAAAAGGAGAAATACTGAGCTGTGGTCTGGCAGCAATCCTGAGTGATCCTGATGGCACAGACAGCTTGGAGACTGCCTAGTGGTGGTAGGACCTAAGAATTAAAAATTAAAAAATAAAATCAGCCCTGCTAGCCAGAGACTGCATGGAGGACTGCTCTGGTGGCTGAGGAATAAAAGGCAAAGCAGCAGAGAAGAGGAAAGAGGGTTGAGCTGTGGACTTTTGCCTGTCTGGAGGGCACAGCCATTTTGAATGTTTAAAAGTGGCTTGACCATTTTGGATATTTAAACAGACAGTGCTCTGAAGATTCCAGGGCTTAAGAACAGGTTCCGCTTGCCAGTAACCCAAAGGACACTGAGGACCTGGACGACTGAAAAGGTATGATATTCCCCTTGTTAACTCTTATACCCCACACCCTCTTGGTGAATGGAAGTGTGGCCATACCTCACTCCCTTCCACCTTTTGGGTCCACAGAAACTCCATCCCAGTCTGTCTACTCAGATGGAGCCTGGATGTCTGGCCTTGTCCTCCCTTGACGTTTTTCTTTTTGTATTGTGATTTGAGTGAAGGTTTACAGAGCAAATTCACATTCCATACAGTGGTTCACATATAATTTGTCTCATGACACTGACCACAGTTTATAACAATGCAACAGCTCCCCATAGTTACCTCTTCCTCCCCATAATTACCTCTTCACTGTGTCCATCTGTCCATGCACTCCTGCCCCCTAAGCTGTCTCCCTGTGCATAAGCAGCCCTTCTTTCTCCCATGATTGTTCTCTCCAAGGAGTGTATCTACTTGAGGTAAATGTTCAACTCATATGCCTGTAT
>NW_006925285.1:1880-2430 GCF_000298275.1 Orycteropus afer afer | reverse complement strand
CTAGGACTAATTGTTTCCATGAATTTTGGTTTTCTTCATTCTTCTTGTCTCTAGACGAAGAGAGACCCATCATGGCATCTAGATGGCAGCTTGCTAGCTTAAAAGATCCTAGTCGCTACTGGCCAAAATAGGAGGTGGAACAATGTTTTGTATAGGATATTATGCCAATTGACCTTGATGTCCCCTGCGACTATGGTTGCAAGCCCACAGGTTCAACTACTCAATCCCTTTGGGTAGCTTGATCCATGTGAATGGATGACCACATCCTTGCTCCTAGTCAGCTCTACTATACACCTGGGAATTCTGATCATTCACATAAATTTATAGGATCATCGTCTGCAAACCCTATATATGTTCTTGGATACACTCCCCATTTCATACACATACCTAATCATTCAGCCTGTCCACCTATCTATCCAACAATATACCCATGTTAACCTTCACTGACAACGCACTACTGTATGTACAAAAGGGTTTATATTTGTTGTCTGTACCTCCCATGTACCTCTCTATGTCTTTCTCATCCTCAATGCTGCCATATTGGTCACTC
>NW_006925285.1:0-525 GCF_000298275.1 Orycteropus afer afer | reverse complement strand
TCTAGGTATAGGATCATATCATCAGCAAATAGGGATAGTTTGACTTCTTCCTTACCAATTTGGATGCCTTTGATTTCCCTCTCTTGCTTTATGGCACTGGCTAGGACTTCCAGTACAATGTTGAATAGAAGGGATAGAGGGCTTCCTTGTATGGTTCCTGTTCTCAAGAGGAATGGTTTCAGTGTCTCTCAATTGGGAATAATTTTGGTTTTGGTTTTTCATAAATGCCCTTTATTATGTTGAAGAATGTCCCTTCTATTCTTATTTTGCTGAGAGTTTTGGTCAGGAATGGGTGTTGCATTTTATCAAATGCCTTTTCTGCATCAATTGATAAGATCATGTGGTTCTTCTCCTTTGTTTTATTTAAGTGGTGGATGATGTTGATTGTTTTTCTAATGTAGAACCATCCCTGCATACCTGATATGAACCCCACTTGGTCATCATGAATGATTTTCTTGATATGTTGTTGTAGTCTATTGGCTAGGATTTTGTTGAAGATTTTTGCATCTATATTCATGAGGGATA
>NW_006925284.1:9030-10520 GCF_000298275.1 Orycteropus afer afer | reverse complement strand
TGAGGCAGTATCACTATGGAAGTATATTGCCCCATCTTCCTTCTGAGGAGTGGCTGGTGGGTTTGAACTGCCAGCCTTCTGGTTAGCAGTCAAGTCCTTTAGGCACTATGCTACCAGAGCTCCCCATTAGCCATTAAATAAATGCAAAGCAAAACAACAATGAGATACCATCTTGCTTCAGCACTAGTAGCAAATTTCAACAAGACAGAAAATAACAAATGCTGGTGAGGATGTGGAGAGATTGGGACTCTCATACACTGATGGTGGAACTATCAAATGATGCAACCACTGTGGAAAGCAGTATGGTGATTCTTAAAAGTTGGAATTAGAAATGCCTTTTGACCCAACAATTTCATTACTAGGTATATATCCTAAAGAAGTGAGAACCAGGACAACAACAGATATATGTACACCCATGTTCATCACAGCACTATTTACAATAGCAGAAAGATGGAAACAACCTAGGTGTCCATCAACAGAAGAATGGATGACCAAACTATTGTACATACACACAATGGAATACTATGCAACACTAAAGAATAATGTAGATTCTACAAAATACTGCATAACATGAAGGAACTTGGACGGCATTATGCGGAGTGAAATAAGTCAATCACAGAAGGACAAATATTGTATTAGTCCATTATTGTAAAAAGCCAAGGAAAGGTTTATATATGGAAGGAAATTTTATTTTTGGTTACCAAGGGTGGGAGAGGAGGGTAGGGAACACTGTTAGATGGGTAGAGAAAAGCATTGATTTGGGTGAAGAGAAGGGCAATGTACCAAATGTGAATGATCAAAACGATGGCATTGAGAAAAAGGAAGATAAAGAGAGATGCATGGGAGGTACAGAAAACAAAGATGAACTCTTTTGCATGTACAGTATTGTGCTGTCAGTGAAGGCAAATGTTATTGATCTATGGGTGGACAAATGGGTGAACAAGCGAAACTATTAAGTATGTCTATGCAGGGGAGAGTGTACCCATGACCATGTATAGGGTTGGAAGACAATGTTTCTGTAAGTGTATTTTTATGTTCTGTAAAAATTCCCAGGTATGTTGTAGAGCTGACAATGGACAAGGTTGAAGTCACTTCTTAGCCACAGCCAGCTACCTAGAGGGAGTGCGTAGTTGGGCCTAGGGGCTCAGGACCATAGTTGCAGGGAACGTCAAGCTCAACTGGCATAACATACTACACAAAAACATTGATCCAAACCTTACTTTGGTGAGTAGTGACTGGGATCTTAAAAGCTTGCAAGCAGCCATCTAGATAAAATCATGAGTTTTTCCTCATCCAGAGCAAAGAAGAATAAAGAAAACCAAAGACACATGGAAATAATTAGTCCAACCAACTGGTACATTATGCAACTATGAGACCAGAAGAACCAGGTGGTGCCCAGCTACCACTCTCAGCCACTCGGAGGGGGAATCTATGTAAGAGATCCTGGACAGAGTAGAAGAACAATGTGGAACAAAACTCAAAATCATTTA
>NW_006925284.1:4492-7490 GCF_000298275.1 Orycteropus afer afer | reverse complement strand
CAGTAATAGAAGGAGACTTTAATACACCACCTTCAATAAAAGGTAGAACAATGCAAAAGAAACCCAACAAAGATTCAGAAGAACTAAACAAGATGGTCAACCAACCTGATACCATAGACACCTACAGAGCATGTCACCCAACAACAGCAAAATATACATTCTTTTCTAGCATACATGGAACATTCTCCAGGACTGACCATATGTTAGGCCACAAGGCAAGCCTCAATTAATTTATAAACATTGAAACACTGCAAAGCATCTCCTCAGATCACAATGATATAAAACTAGAAATCAACTCTAGGAACACCAACAGAAAAAGAGCAAATGTATGGAAACTGAATAACACCCAACTTAAAAATGATTGAGTAATAGAAGAAATAAAATATGAAATTAAAAACTTTCTTGAATGGAATGAGAATGAAAACACAACATGCCAACATCTTTAGGACACAGCAAAAGCAGTGATCAGAAGGCAATTTGTAGTAATAGATGCACACATCAAAAAAGAAGAAAGAGCCAAAATAAACACCTTAACCCAACATCTTCAACAATTGGAAAAAGACAAGCAAAAGAGGCCTACAGTCACCAGAAGAAAAGAAATAAGGATTTGAGTAGAAACAAATGAAATAGAAAATAGAAAGACAATAGAAAAAAATCAACAAGACTAGAAGTTGGTTCTTTGAAAAGATTAAGAAAATTGACAATCCACTGGCAAATGAAACAAAGGAAAAGAAGGAGAAGATGCAAATAAACATGAATAAGAAATGAAAGGAGTGACATCACAACAGAACCAACAGAAATAAAAAGAATATTATCAAGATACTGTGAAGAACTGTACTCTTAACAAATTTGAAAACCCAGAAGAAATGGACAGATTTCTAGAAACACTCTACTTACCTAAAGTAACACAGACTGAAGTAGAAAACTTGAACTGACGTATGACAAAAGAAGAAATTGAACAGGTCATAAAAAAATTACCAACAAAAAAGTCCTGGCCCATGTGGCTTCACTGGAGAATTCCACCAATCATTCACAGAAGAGCTGACAATCCTACTCAAACTATTCCAGAACAGAGAAAAGGATGGAATGCTCCCAAATTTATTCTATGAAGCAAGCTTAACCCTGATACCAAAACCAGGCAAAGACATCACTCACAAGGAAAACTACAGACCAATATCTCCCTCATGAATATAGATGCAAAAATCTTCAACAAAATCCTAGCCAATAGACTACAACAACATATCAAGAAAATCATTCATCATGACCAAGTGGGGTTCATACCAGGTATGCAATGATGGTTCGACATTAGTAAAACAATCAACATCATCCACCACATAAGTAAAATAAAGGAAAAGAATCACATGATCACATCAATAGATGCAGAAAAAGCATTTGATAAAATCCAACACCCATTCCTGATAAAAGCTCTCAAAAAATATGAATAAAAGGGACATTCCTCAACATAATAAATGGCATATATGCAAAACCAACAGCCAACATTGTTCTCAATGGAGAGAGACTGACACCATCCCCCTTGTGAAGAGGAACCAGACAAGGATACCCTCCATCTCCATGTCTATTTAACATTGTTTTGGAAGTCCTAGCCAGGGCAATAAGGCAAGAAAGGGAAATCAAAGGCATCCAAATTGGTAAAGAAGAAGTAAAACTATCCCTATTTGCAGATGACATGATCCTATATATAGAAAACTCAAAAGACTCAGCAAGAAAACTACTGGAACTTATTCAAAGATTTAGCATAGTGGCAGGATACAAGATCAACATACAAAAATAAGTTGGATTCCTCTATACCAGCAAAGAGGTCTCTGAGAAGGAAATAAAGAAATCAATACCATTCAAAATAGGTACCAAAAAGATAAAATACTTGGGAATGAATCTTAGCAGGGACACAAAATACCTGTACAAAGAAAACTATAAAACACTACTTCAAGAAACTATAAGAGATCTACAGAAATGGAAGAACATACAATGCTCATGGATAGGAAGACTGAACATTGTGAAAATGTCAATATTACCCAAAGCAATCTATACATTCAATGGAATCCTGATCCACATTCCATCAACATTCTTTAAAGACATGGAAAAACCAATGACTAATTGTATATGTAAAGGAAAGCGACCTAAGATAAGCAAAGCAGTACTGAAGAAGAAAAACAAAGTAGGAGGTCTCACACTCCTAGATCTCAAAACCTATTACACAGTCACAGTAGTCAAAACAGCCTGGTATTGGTACAAGGGACACATAGACCAGTGGAGCAGAATTGAGAACCTGGAAATCGATCCCTTGACCTATGGTCAGCTGATCTTTGACAAAAGGCCGAAATCCATTCAATGGGGAAAACATAGTCTCTTTAATAAATGGTGCTGGCAAAACTGGATATCTTTTTGTAGAAAAATGAAACAAGATTCATACCTCACACCATACACAAAAACTAACTCCAGATGTATCAGAGACTTAAATGTGAAACCTACAACTATAAAGTTCACCAAAGAAAAAATAGGGGCAAACTAAGGTTCCCTGATTTATGATATAAATAGACTATCAAGCTTAACCCAAGATGCACAAACAGCAGAAGATAAACTAGATGATCGGGACCTTCTAAAAATTAAATTCTTATGTGCATCAAAAGACTTCTCCAAAAGAGTAAAAATAGAACCCACAGAATGGGAAAAAATATTCAGCTATGACATATCAGACAAAAGACTTATCTCTAAAATTTATAGAATGCTCCAACACCTCAACATCAAAAAGACAAACAATCCAATTTAAAAATTGACAAAAGATATGAATAGACACTTCACCAAATAAGATATTCAGGCAGCCAACAAACACATGAAGAAATATTTGTGATCGTTAGCCATTAGAGAGATGCAAATCAAAACAACAGTAAGAAACCATCTCACCCTAGCATTAATAGCAAAGTTCAACAAGACAGAAAATAACAAATGCTGGCGAGGATGTGGAGAGATTGGGACTCTC
>NW_006925284.1:0-3891 GCF_000298275.1 Orycteropus afer afer | reverse complement strand
TGCAGTGCATTGAGTTTATATTAATGGTGGTAAATATTTTGGAAAAGGATAGCAATAACGGTGGCACAACATAAAAAATGTCATCAATGTCCCTGAGCTGTAAATGAGGAAGTTGTTATGTTGGCGAATGTCTTGTCATGTTTGTTTTCATCGCAATAAAAGTAAAATAAATAAATAAAATAAAGAAGGAAAGAAAGAAAATAACTACAGACTTTAAACTCCAGAGGCAGTGTAATGTAGCAGGATATACATGGCTTATGCAGCTGAAAACTGTGTTGACTTTTTTAAAGATTCTTAAGCCCTCTGAGTTTCTGTTTCTTCTTCATTTTTAAGAGTGATGAGATGGGTGGAGAGGAGCCAAACATGAGCCAGAGAATCACATTTATTGAGTGTGTACTTTATAACAGGCATTGTACTCAGTACTTCATATGTACACTCCTTTTATCTTCCCAAAATTTCTTCAAATTACATATCATTATTGTAATAATAATGTACAGTAGAAGAGAGTGCCTGGCTCATAGTACACTTATTAAATGTTAGTTCCCTTCCTTTTCAAATTTCTAGGGAAATAACAAGGACTTCAGTTCTCAGAGAAGACATCTTTTCAGCATTCTCCCTAGTACTTCATAATGCAGTTGGAAGAGGCTTGAAGCAATCATTTTTTAGAAGTAATCATAAAATATCAGAGTGAAAAGTACCTTAGAGATTGTTGATATCTAACCTCTCAATGGATAGAGCTAAGATCCAAAGTGAGAAGGGACTTACTTGTTACTGGTCCTTCAGCAAGTGTTAGACTGGACCAGAACCAAGGTGTCCTCCCTCCCAAGCGTATGCTCTTATGATCCTTCAGAGGCTGCCTCCAAGAAGGCCACCCCCAACCATACATCACTCACTCACCCACCCACTCACTCACTGCCGTTGAGTCAATTCTGACTCATAGTGACCCCTCCTTGGGTTTCTGAGGTGGAATATCTAAGAAAGTAGATTGCCCAATATTCCTTCTGAGCCGTGGCTGGCGGGTTTGAATCGCCAGCTTTCAGGTTAGCAGTCAAATGCTTAGGCACTAAGTCACCAGATCTCCCAATAATCAGAAGCAATTGGCAGTTTTCAGACTCTGAGTAATCCCCATTTTAAACTCTTTAAAATATAAATGATAGTTTCAATAAAAAATAATAACAATGTATTGTGAGATTCATAACATGTGTATAAGTAAAATGTATGACAACAACAGCACAACAGACATAGGGAAGAAATGGAATTATTTTCTTGTGAGATTCTTAAACAATAAGTAAGTTGTATACTATTATTTGAAGTCAAACTTTGATTAATTAAAAATGTATAATGCAAACCCTAGAGAAATCACTAAACAAAATTTGAAAAGAATACATTATAGAGGAATAAAATGGAACCACAAACATTACTGAAGGACAGAAAAAAGAGGAAGAATAAACAAAGAACAGATGAGAGTAATAGAAGACAGATAGCAAGATATAGATGTAAATGTATATCAATAATTCAATGAAATGTAAGTAATATAAACAAAAAAGGCTGATATTGTAACATCAGATACAAATGTTGTTGTTATGTGCTGTCGAGTCAGACCTGGCTCATAGCAACCCCTCCTTGGGTTTCTGAGGCAGTATCACTATGGAAGTGGAAGTAGATTGCTCAACCTTCTTTCTGAGGAGTGGCTGGTGGGTTTGAACTGCCAGCCTTCTGGTTAGCAGTCAAGTGCCTTAGGCACTATGCTACCAGAGCTCCAGATACAATCATAGGCAGTTAACAACAAGCCCACTATAAATATAAACATCAGTGGATAAAATGTAAGATGAAGGGAAAATAAGATGTCCCATTAAAATCTTAACCAACATAAGCTGAAATGACTGTAATAATTAATATAAGAACAAGTAAACTTTAGGACAAGGAAAAAAGAAGTGCATTACATAATGATAAAAGATTCAGTTCATTAGAAGTCATCATAATGTTCAGTGTATATATACCTAGCAACAGAGTTCCAAAACATAAGTAAAAACTGTGAAAATTGAAAAAGAAGACAAATACGATTGCAGTTGGATACTTCAATATTTCTCTCTCATTTAGCAATAGAACCAGTAGACAGAAAATAAATAAAGATATAGAAGACTTGTACAAACTACCAAAAAACTTGATCTAACTGACATTTATAGAACATTCCACGCAACAACAGAATACACACTGGTTTCAAGTACATGGACCATTCATGAACCAAAATAACCTATTTCCTGGGTCATAAAAGAAAACACAATAAATAGAAAAGAATTAAAGTCATAAAAAGTATTTTCTCTGACCATAACAGAATTAAGCTAGAAATCAATGTCCTGGAAATTTTCAATTATTGGAAATTAAACAACATCATTCTTTTAAAAATCCATGAGTCAAAGAAGACAGAAAGGAAATCAGAAAATATTTTAATTGAATGAAAATGAAAACACATCAAAACATGTGAGATAAACATAAAACACACTTAGAAGAAGAAAGCTTTCAAATCAATAATCTAAGCTTGCAGCTTAAGAAACTAGAAAAAAAAAAAGAGCAAATTAACCCAAAACTCAGTAGAAGGTAGGAAAATATAAAGATAAGAGCACAAATCAATGAGAGAAAAACAATAAAAATCAATAAAGACAAATCCTGGTTCTGAAATA
This sequence comes from Orycteropus afer afer, assembly GCF_000298275.1. Lineage (NCBI taxonomy): Eukaryota > Metazoa > Chordata > Mammalia > Tubulidentata > Orycteropodidae > Orycteropus > Orycteropus afer. Next base: position 1,210 of record NW_006925284.1, on the reverse strand, counting down.
AGAAAATAACATTTATAAACCTCAAACTGGGTCAATAAAGAATAAAGAAAAGATTTTTTTAAAAATTACCAATGTTCACAAGTAAGGCACATTACTACAGATCTTACAGAAATTAAAAAGGATAACAAGGAACTGTTTTTTGAACAATTCACACCAATAAACTGGATAACTTGGATGAAATGGACAGTTTTGAAGGAATTTAACCATTGCTCACTCGGGAAGAAATAAACTTGAATGGTCCTATATATATGAGAGAAATGAAATCCATAATTAGAAACCTACAAACAAACAAACAGAAACAACAACAAAACTTCAGGGCCAGATATTCTCACTGGTAAATTCTTCCAAGAATTTAATTAAGAAATAACATCAATTATGACAAAGTCTTCCAGAAAATATAAGTGTAGGAAACATTGTCCAACATATTCTATTATCCCACCATCACTCTATCAAAACTGAACAAGAGTATTACAAGTAAAAGAAAAGTACAGAACAATATCTTTCAGGAGCATACATACAGAAAGCCTTTGCAAAATATTAGAAAGCTGAATCTAGCAATATATACACACAAGGTAAAGTCTATCATGATTGTATTGTAGATAGAATAATGGCCCCTTAAAAGATGCCCATGTCCCCTGTCCTAATTCACAGAACCCATGAGTATGTTATACTATAGGACAAAATGGAATTAAGGTTGTGGATAGAATTAAAGTTCCTAATCAAATGACCTCAAAATAGGGAGATAATTCTGGATTATGTAGGGGGCCCCAAAGGAAAATGCAAGGGTCCCTAAAAGTGGAAGAGTCAGTGTCAGAGTGATTCAACTTGAGAAAGTCTCAAATGGCCATTTCTAGCTTTGAAGATGGAAGAGGGCCATGAGCCAAAGAATGTTGGTATCCTCTAGAAGCTGGAAAAGGCAAGAAAACATATTATCCCCTGGAGCCTCCAGAAAGGAACATATCCCTGTCAACATCTCGATTTTAACCCAGTGAAGCCTGAGTCAAATTTCTAACCTACAGAGCAGAAAGATAATAAATTTATGTTGTTTTAGGCCACCAAGTTTGTGGTAATTTGTTACAGCAGCAATAAGAAACTAATACTAGGGACTTCCGGCAAGATGGTGGACTAGGTAGAAGGATTGCAAAGACCCTCTTCAACAAAGAAAAGGGAAACCAATTAACACAGACACAGAAGATAATCTTGGACCCCT
>NW_006925283.1:5712-12131 GCF_000298275.1 Orycteropus afer afer | reverse complement strand
TTTCATTTTTCTGCAAATGAATCTCCAGTTTTGCCAGCACCATTTATTAAACAAACATTCTCTTCCCCATTTAATGGATTTTGGCGCTTTGTCAAAGATCAGTTGACCATACGTCAATGGATCTATTTCTGGGTTCTCAATTCTATTCCATTGTTCTATATATCTGTCATTAAACCAATACCAGGCAGTTTTGACTACTGTGACTGTATAGTAGGTTTTGAGATCTGTCATACAAATTCTTCTGCTAGTTGGAGTTCAGTCCACTTCTATATCCTTCCCTTCAAGGCTCAGGCATCCAGGATTATCTTCTGCATCCGTGTTAATTGGTTTCCCTTTTCTTTGTTGAAGAGGATCTGTGCAGTCTTTCTGCATATTCCACCATCTTCGGGAATATAATTTTTAAAAGCTGTGCACATTGCTACACCAACCAAAATTGAAGATCAGTTAGTTAGTAAAGAAAGGGCAAATATATGACAGATAATTAGCAATGTTGTAGTATCTTGAATATCATCTAGTCATTATAGGTAATGGGGGGGCCAATCCTTTCTACACACTTTGCTTTCCTTGTTTTGTGCTTGGTTTTCTTGTTTTTGGTTTTTTTTTCTGACATAGCAAAAAAAATTAAAATTTTTAGAAATAATTGTTAGAATTATTTCTTTCTCACACTCTTCATTATTAGACTCAAAAGCTAAGAAAATTAGAAACAAGTTTTTGAGAATTATCTCGAAGAAAAGTTATTCATTGCCTGATTAGTCAATTTTTAATAAGTTTATTTAAATCATGATAGAGTTTAAAGATCAGAAATCCTCTATATAAGAAAATTAAGTGGTTAAATAAAAATAGACTACAAATTGCTATTTTTTCACTGAATCACTTATTTGTCACTTAATTAAATGTGTCCTCAATTATAATTCTGTTCCCTGTAAGATAGCACACTGCTAACCTCCTTGAGGATCCCAGCCAAACTCTATAATCTTGAATTCTCAACATCAAGGGTGCCCTGCACTCCATCAGTACTTAGGATTGCTTATTGAAGATTCTGGAGAGGAAATTATTTCCTAAAATCATTGTACTAAACACTGAACAAATATGTCATTAACACATATTAAACTGAAAAACACCCGGGTTTTGTAAGGAACTAGGGCCTAGTGAGAAGCTAAGAAAAATTTTCCAATCACGATAAAAAAAATTATCAGTCTATATAATTTTATTAATTCTTTCTACACTTCAAAAATCATAGCAAAAATGTCTGTTTTAAAGGAGCTTGCTTGAACACAAAGGGGTCTAACCTAATCCAGACCTTTTATTATAAATGAAGAAACTAAAACTGTGAGAAGTCAAGAGACTTAATGCTAATGCTACTTAGCTCTCTAGAACCAGAAGTTCCTTGGTGTTGGGGGCCTCTTGGTAAGATAGTATCATGGGCTGAATATCCCATCTTTGTTAAAGTGTTTGCTTTTTCAGAGTTTCATTTTGTTCCACATGGCCTAATTATTTTGCATTCACAGGTTTCATCTACACGTGAAAAATACCTTTTATAAATACTGAAATGAGGTAGATAGAACCATCTGTCTGTGTTAACCTTTGTCAGTGCTGTCCTCCCAAATCTGAAGAATACACTTTTGGTCTCCACCAAAACACAGGAGATACATCTGCTTGCAGAGGGGCTAGAGACTTCCAGAACCACCTTGACTGTAAAAATAGATCCTGAGGCCCATATATCATCAGTATTTGTGGCTACAGTACACATCCTTAGGGGGCTACAAATGGTTTACACTTTACTAACTGAAAGGGCGGTGGTTTAAACTCATCAAGTAGCATTTTGGAAGAAAATTTAGTGATCTGCCTCTGATAAGATTACAGCCAAGAAAACCCTATGGAGTAGTTCTACTCTGTTAACACATGAGGTTGCCTGAGTCAGAATCAACTTGACAGCAATGAGTTTGACTTTTTTTGGTGGTTCAGGTAATTATGCCACTACATTTGTGACATAGCTATTGTCATCCAAAAGGACAGAGGCATGTGCTACAACCTACCATCAAAATAAGATAAAACTAATTGAGACATAAGCTCTCCCAAGAGAAGGCGAGGAGATGTCATAGCATGGGGAAGAAAGGCAATACCTCTTGTAACTCAGCCAGGACATGTGACTGCAGCATGGGCAGCTTATGTCTGATCCTTCGTCTCAACGTCTATGAAATGGAGTTAACAATATATGTATTGTAAAGTCTCTGCTAGGTCTAACTTTTAATTCCTCCAAGTGGTAGGAACTCCATTTTACTGTCAAAGAACTCATTTTATTAACATTTCTTTCTTTATGGGTAAACATGTAAAATGCCTTATAACCAAGTTACTCTTCTTTTGATGGCCTTTTATATGGTTTCTTACTTTCCAAGAAAAGTAACTGTATTTTACCAAATCTTATGACTGTAATTGCAAACATAAGCCATGGTTGTCTAGACCTATTTGGCCTATTGAACTATTCTCTAAGATATCATTAAAAAAAATACTGGTTCTTATTCTCGTCTGTTCTTTCATCCAACATTTTTTTTTTCTCCTCCAGCATTTTATTTACCACAACCACGTCATTCTGGCAGGAACTGAGCAGAAACCTTCTAATCTGTGAGGCAGTGAGACTTATGACCAACATACCAAATAATACAGGATTCTGGGCTATGGGAAAATGAAAATAAGATAATTCCCCAAGCCTATTAAAATTGCTAAGATGATTTAACCACTGCAGAAAAACAAATATTTAAATTCTAAAGTATGGACCAATGGTAGAATCATTCTTATTAAAGTGAAATAACTTCAGGCTACTCTTTTTGCATATGTTGATTCATTCTTTTTAGGCTATCATTCAACCTGTGAATCAGACCTCCCAGCATAACCTGATTGGGGCAAATTCAACACATTTTAGTTTTTATTTTCTCCAATTCAAACCCAACTTGCACAATGAGGTGCATGTCTAACAATTCAAAGGAACAAACCATTGAATTAAAATTCCTAACTTGATTGTTTGAATCACACTGGGCTAAATTTACATCCTCCATAACACGGTGGGACTTCACTCTGTGGGAGATTTTTTTAGCTACATTTTTTTAAGCAAATCTTTCCTTTCCTCTGCTTTTGTAAAGAGTGAATTACTTTTCACTGTACCTTTAAAAATAAGAAGAAAGAAAGAAAACAGGGCTCTCGGAGAAAACAATGAGGCAATAATTTTGAAATTAAAATACAGCACATGATATATCAACATAATTGTCCTGCTTATGTGAAGATGACTCTGCTTTGATGGTGTTATTTCCCGAGCACCAAAACCTAATAAAATCTGGAGGACTGAATTGATGAGAAATTCAGTGTTGGAGATTATGAAAAACACACACTCAAATAGCCAAACAAAATTACTTGAAAACAATTTTAGTCAGGAATTACTTATCTAAGTAATGTAGGAAGATTTATAAAGATCTTCCAACATTAAAATAAATTAGTTATTTAAAATACTTAATTTCTTTGACAGAGGAAAATATGATTACCTAACTGGTAGTCAACCCAGAGCAAGTCAATTAACTTTTCTGTGCCTCAGATTTCTTGATGTTTTAGCATCTATCCTTAAGGAAACTTTTAGTTCTAACATTTGTATGGCTGTATGTTCCTAGTGGCAAGCTTGTTTGCTTTTTTTCTCCTCATCCTGTTTTCAAGTCATTTCTTCAGAATGGAATCATTAATAATAAAATGGAAAGAAAAGTTTTAGTAGTGATCAATTCATCAGCTGATGACATAAAGGAAATGCCAGTTTTCAATAGATTCAATCATGGAAGCATCCAATGAAAGAGGGAGGAAAAAGATGGTCACCTTCACTACACTAACAGATCTGTCCTGGAGGAAGTGCAGCCAGAATGCTCCTTGGAAGCAAGAATGGCCAGACTTCGTCTCATCTATTTTGGTCATGTTGTCAGAAGGGACCATTCCCTGGAGAAGGATGTCATGCTTGGTAGGGTGGAGGGTCAACGAAAGAGGGGGAGGCCTTCAATGAGATGGATTGACACAGTGGCTGCAATGATGGGCTCAGGTATAGCAGGGATTGTGGGGCTGGTGCGGGATCGGGCAGTGTTTCGTTCTGCTGTGCATGGGGTCACTATGAGTCAGAAACGACTCGACGGCACTTAACAACAACAACAACCTTCACTACAAAAATAGAGTTCAACTGCTTGCTTGATTTATGTAAACTTAAACATGTCATTTAACTGCTCTCTGTTTCCTTTTGCTGAAAAATAGAATGGAGATTGTAACAATATTTATGGCATAGAGTTGCTAGAAGACTTAAATGAGGTAGTGCACATATAAAGACCAGTGCTTTTCATTCAATGGATCCCATTAATATTACCCATTGTTATCATTATCATCATAGTTGCTATAGATAAACTTTTAGCTATGATCACCAGTTAGGGAATGAATTTGAATGAGCAGAACATTCCAGTTTGACATGAGCAATCCAATTTAATATTAGATAGGAGAAAGTCTTCTATTTTTTTTTCCTTATAAAAAATAAAACACCCAAACAAATCAGAACTAATTGTCTCAAGAATACAAGGCACTTTTATTTCATAGTCATATAAAAGGAATTTGCAAGCTATGGTTCCGCTATGAAGGAAAACAGGGAGAAGAGTTCTTTCTATCTCTTGGCTTCTGTTCCCAGGTTTTGAATTGTTTTCCCAGTTTATTAATCCCTTCTTATTATTATAAATCCATAAATTTTTATTACTTTATCTTATTGGTAATCTCAGCCTCCCCTATTCCAATAAACCTCTTCTACCACCTATACCACCTGATTTCACCAGCTTACTTGAGAATCATGAAAATATAGGTCTTCTTCCTTCTGCTCTCAGATGTTGGAATATTATACCAAGGTGTTCCCCAGCCTCAACCTGTACTGACAATTCCTAACCCAAAATTTTTTGAGTGGACCAAATTTATTTATTTCATATTAATAATAGAGATAGCATATAAGGTGGATGTGAGTATTAAAGGAAATATTTCCGTAGTAGATAGATAGCCCAAGAGAGGAAGGTACTCAGAGTGCAGTGAGGGAGAGAAATTCTAGCAAGATGGAGATGTGCAGAAACTATGGCTATGAGAAGGACAATGACCAATAAGAATGACTGAGAAGCTTCCATTGGATCATGGATGCTATAGCTTCACAATAATGATAGCTATGATGCAATAAAGCTAAACTGGCAGTTCAAATCCACCAGCCACTCCTTGGAAGGAAGACTGGGCAATCAACTTCAATAATGATACCACCTCGGAAACCCAACAAGGGGTTGCTACGAGTCAGTGTCTACTGGGCAGCAGTGAGTTTTCGAGTAGAAGGCAATGTAAGCCCATACTCACTATATGTACCAGACTCAATTCTGCATCCATCCTCAACTTCAAAAGTGCTTTTTACACTACATTTTATGTCAATGGCCTTTTGAAAAATAAGGGACCAATACTGAATTTAGTATGGAGGTGACAAATCAGTGACAGTAGCTTAGGAGAAGAGATACTTAAAGTAAAATAAAAATTCGGCGAAAGGAAAGTTTCAGAGCCACAAAAAGAAACCTAAGTCTCCAATCCCAAGAATTTTTGGAGAGGCTGAGAGGGATCTTTGAGTTTCCCCCTCATATGTAGGAAGAGAAGTCAAGTGAATTTCATGCGAATACGAAAGAAAAAGATATTCCAGTGGACTGATACATTACTTATGTAGTGCCTAAGGCATCTGACTGCTAACCAGAATGCTGGTAGTTCAAACCCACCTGCCACTCCTTGGAAGGAAGATTAGACAATCTACTCCCGTAGAGACACCACTTCAGAAAGTCAAGGAGAGGTGGCTATGAGTTGGAAACGACGAGCCGGGAGTGAATTTGGTGTTTTTTTTTTTTTGGCTTGGCAATTACTCAACATACTTAAGTGTGCAGTAAATGTCAGCTATAGTATTAAACCCACTGCCATAGAGTCTGTTCCGACTCATAGTGACCCCCATTGGATTTCCAAGGCTGTAAATCTCTACCAAAGCAGATTGCCCCATCTTTCTTTCATGGAACAACTGGTGGGTTCAAACCAATGACCTTTTGATTAGCAGCCAAATGCCTTAACCACTATACCACCAGAGTTCCTTCAACAATACTATTAGTGATAGTTTTCTTGGTTTTGTTTTTTGGGTAGTTGTAGTAATGATGAAAATAACAGTAAAGTAAATGAAAAACTAGGCATGTTATTTGGCACCATTGAAAAGTTGCTAGCCTTCTTTAATATCCACAAAATAATAAGAGATAACATTCTTGCTATTTACTCTAGTATTTACACCCTATATTTTTCTCTCATATCATTTACCAAAGCATGTAGTCATATATTTATTTTCATAGTCTAATTGATTATTC
>NW_006925283.1:3409-4027 GCF_000298275.1 Orycteropus afer afer | reverse complement strand
CTGCCCTGTCCGCCACCAATTTTTTATTTTTATATTTTTCTTTTTCACTTTCTTTTTTCTGGTGATTTGTTTGCTTGTATTTGTATGTTTTAAAACAACTATTATTATTAATATTTTTGTCCTTTGTACTATTATTCTTAATATTCCCCTCCCAGGTCCTAGTTTTCAGCATTTTGTCTTTTCCCTGTTCCTAGTTGAAATTATTATTTTTTTTTAATTTGTAAATGTTATTATTTTACTTTTTAAGTTTTTTTTTCCCCATTTTTGTTATGGTGAACCCCATTCCTTGTTTTTCTTTTTGCATTTTTCCCAATTTTTATCCTTCATTATTCTCCTTCTCTTAGTGTCTATATCTATCTCCCTATATTGAAAGTTTTCTAGTTTTTTCTGCTTCTTTTTCCCTTTTTTTTTGGTTACTTTTCCTGTCTGATTACATGGTGTGTTTTTTGTCAATGTGCTTTTAGTTTTTTGATGGTTATTCAATTGTAATTTTTGTCTAATTCAGTGGGAGACAGGAACAGTCCCCATAAGACACAACTACACCCAAACCGCCTGCAACTTCACTTACTGAGTGAGAGCCACTACATCCTTCTCCACCAACAGGCCAATGATAAAAAA
>NW_006925283.1:0-1020 GCF_000298275.1 Orycteropus afer afer | reverse complement strand
TAATTTCTGATCAAATTGACTTTAAGACAAAAACCACCATACGAGACAAGGAAGGACATTATATAATGATTAAAGGATCAATTGAACATGAAGATATAATCATAATAAATATCTATGGACCCAATGGAAGATCCCCAAAATACATAAATCAGATGTTAAAAGAGTTGAAAAGCTTAATAGATGATTCCACAGTCATAGTGGGAGACTTAAAAACACCACTTTGTTTGAAAGATAGAACAACTGGAAAGAAACTCAACAAAGATGCAGAAGAACTAAACAATACAATCCACAAACTTGGCCTTATAGACATTTACAGAGCACTTCACCCACAGCAGCACAATATACATTCTTCTCCAGTGCACATGGAACATTTTCCATGATAGACCATGTGTTAGGCCATAAAGCAAGCTTTAATAAATTTTAAAAAAAACATGGAAATACTGCAAAGAATCTTCTCAGATCATAATGCTATCAAATTAGAAATCAACAATAGGAAGATGAACAGGAAAAGAGTAAACACATGGAAACAACACCCTCCTTGCGAAAGACTGGGTAAGAGTAGAAATCAAAATTGAAATTCAAAAATTCCTTGAATCAAACGAGAATGAAAACACAACATACCAAAATCTTTGGGACACAGCAAAAGCAGTGATCAGAGGCCAATTTATAGCAATAAATGCACACATCAAAAAAGAAAAAAGAGCCAAAATCAAAACTTTAAACCAACATCTCCAATGATTAGAAAAAGAACAGCAAGAAAAGCCTACAGTTACCAGAAGAAAGGAAATAATCAAGATTTGAGCAAAAATTAATGAAACAGAAAATAGAAGGGCTATAGGAAAAATCAACAAGACCAGAAGTTGGTTTTTTGAAAAGATCAATAAAATCAACAAACCCTTGGCAAATTTAACAAAGGAAAAGAGGTAGAGAATACAAATAACATGAATAAGAAATGAAATGGGTGACATCACAACAGAACCAACTGAAATAAAAAGGATAATATCAGGATACTAGGAAGAA
>NW_006925282.1:8100-11662 GCF_000298275.1 Orycteropus afer afer | reverse complement strand
AGTGATAACTGCCTCGGAAACCCAAGGAGGGGTCGCTAGGAGTCGGGGCCGACTCGATGGCAAGTAACAACATAACATATATATATATATATCCAAGACCTCAAGGAAACCATAAAGAGAAACAAGGAGAAGAAAGACAGTACCCAAGAAGAATTCAGGAAAACCATTCAAGAACAAAATAACAAGATTAATACACAATTAGAACTCATACCAAAATAGCAATTAGAAATCCAGAAGATGAACAGTAAATTTACAGAGATAGACATAACAGTGGAAGGACAAAAGAGTAGACTAGATCTGACTAAATAACTCATTTCACAACTAGAAGGCAAATCCCTTGACTCCAGGTTTTATGAAGAAAAATCAGAATAAAGATTTAAGAGAAATGAAGAGAACCTTAGCATTATGTGGGATGTCATGAAAAGAAGCAACATATGCCTGGTTGGAATACCAGAGCAAGAGGAGGCAAACAAACAAACAAACAAACAAACAAACAAAAAAAACACGGAAAATTGTGGAAGACTTGCTAACAGAAAATTTTCTCCATATCATGAAAGAAGAAACGATATCTGTCCAGGAAGCTCAACTAATCCCATACAGGATAGATCCCAAGAGAAACTCACCAAGGCATATCATAATCAAACTTTCCAAAACCAAAGACAAAGAGAGAATATTGGGAGCATCTCAGGAAAAATGAAATGTCACCTACAATGGACAACCAGTAAGACTAAATTCTGATTTCTCAGCAGAAACCATGCAGGCAAGAAGGGAATGGGATGACATATATAAAATCTTGAAGGAAAAGAACTTCCAACCAAGAATTATATATCCAGTCAAATTGTTCCTCAAATATGAGGGTGGAATCAAGACATTCTGAGACAAACTGAAATTAAGGGAATTTGTGAAAACCAGACCAATCCTACAAGAAATGCTAAAGGGAGTCCTTCCAATAGACAACCCAAAAGAGAGAACAATAATTAAAATCAAGACACTTGACATAACTACTTAGAATTCAAACCAGAAATAGATGCTCAAAATAAGCTCATAATATAATGTGCACAGAGAAATAAGAGAATCAATCTGCAAATAACACCAGCAATAAAGCAAATAGAGAGAATAAAAATTTTAATTAAAAAATTTCCAAATATAGAGGGAGATAGAACAATATCTTTGTAGAACTGACTGTTCCAAATTAAGGGAGAGAAGAATTTGCTTCAGGGTTACTACAAAGAAAATTAACAATCCTCCTAAGCAAACTCAGAAAAAAGAAAAACACATGAGATTAGCAAACACAAAACCAACAATAATGAAGAAAAGACAAGAAACACTTGATAACAAAATAAGCTCAGCACAGAAAAATATTTAGAACAATGAAATCCCCAACCACACAACAAAAAATACAATAGAGTGAGAGCAATCAATTCATACTTATCACTAATTACACTTAATATGAAGGGACTAAATGCACCAGACAAGAGAAAGAGAGTGGCAGATTGGATAAAAGAAGACTCATCGATATGCTCCCGACAAGAGACCCAGTTTAGAAACAAAGATATAAATGAATTAAAAATTAAGGGATGGAAAAAAATATACCAAGCCAATGGTAACCAAAAGAGAGCAAGAATGGCAATATTCATTTCTGATAAAATAGAATTCAAGGTGAAAAATAGCACAAGGGAGAAAGAAGGACATTATACGATGGTAACAGGATCAAGTAACCAAGGAGACATCACCATAATAAATATCCATGCACCAAATGAAAGTGCTCTGAAGTACATAAAGCAAATATTAACTGAATTGAAAGTTAACTTGGACAACTCTATAATAGTAGTAGGAGACTTTAGCACACCACTTTCAAGGAGGGACAGAGCAAGAGCAAAACTCAAGAAAGATACAGAAGAACTCAACAACACAGTGAATCAACTTGACCTCATAGACATATACAGAGGACTCCATCTAACTAAAGCACAATACACATTCTTCTCCAGTACACATGGATCATTCTCTAGAATATACTATATGTTAGGATACAAAACAAGCCTCAATAAATTCAAAAACATTGAAATACTGCAAAACATCTTCTCAGATCGCAATGCTATAAAATTATAAATCAATAATAGGAAGATCAAGGATAAAATATCAAATATGTGGACACTGAATAACACACTGCTCAAAATCTACTGGGTAAAAGAATAAATAAAGTGTAAAAATAATAATAATAAAAAAAAGTTTCTAGAAACAAATGAGAATGAAGGTACTATTTACCAAAACCTTTGGAACACAGCCAAAGCAGTACTCAGATGTCACTTTATAGCAATAAATGCACACATCAGAAAAGAGGAAAGAATCAAAATCAGCACTCTAACTGAACAACTCCAACAATTAGAAAAAAGAGCAACAAAAGAAACCTACAGTATCAAGAAGTAAGGAAATAACAAAGATCAGAGCAGAAATAAATGAAACAGAAAACAAAAATACAATATAGAAAATCAACAAAACAAGAAGTTGGTTCTTCAAAAAGATTAACAAAATTGATAAAACACTGTCAGATTTAACAAAGGAAAAGAAAGAGAAGGTGCAAATAACAAGAATAATACATGAAAAGGGAATCATCACAACAGAGCTAACTGATCTAAAAAAGATAATAACATTATGAAGAAATGTACTCCAACAGATTCGAGAACCTAGAGGAGATGGAGAAGTGTCTAGAAACATAAGACCTACCTAAACTATCCCTGTCAGAGATAGAATACTTAAACAGACCCATAACGAAAGAAGAAATTGAGCAGGTCGTTAAAAAAAAAAACTTCCCACACACAAAAAAAGTCCTGTTGTAAAAGGTCAAGGAAAGGCTTATATATGGAAGGAAACTTTCTTTGTTGGTTCCTAGGGGTGGAAGGAGATGAGAGGGGAAAAAAAGAAAAAGTCCTGGTTCAGATGACTTCCCTGGAAATTTTACCAAACATTCAGGGAAGAATTGACACCCATACTACTCAAACTACTCCAGAACATAGAAGAAGATGGAGTATTTATAAATTCCTTCTATGAAGCAAGCATGTCACTGATACCAAAACCAGGGAAAGACACCATTAAAAAGGAAAACTAGAGACCAATATCACTCCTGAATTTAGGCTCAAAAATCTCTAACAAAATCCTAGCCAACAGAATCCAACAACATATCAAAAAAATAATACATTGTGATCAAGTGGGATTCATACCAGATATGCAAGGATGGTTCAACAACAGAAAAGCAATCAATGTAATCCACCACATAAACAAAACAAAAGAACAATATGATCATATCAATCAACTCAGAAAAGGCATTTGATAAAATCCAACACTCATTCCTGTCAGAACTCTCAGCAAAATAAGGATAGAAGGTAAATTCCTCAACATAATCAAGGGCGTATATGCAGAGCCAACAGCCAACATTATTGTTAACAGATTCAAAGCATCCTCCTTGCTAATGGGAACCAGCAAAGGATGCCCTCTATCACTACTTCTATTTAACATTGTATTGGAAGTCCTAGCCAGGACAGTAAGTCAAGAAAGAGAAATAAAA
>NW_006925282.1:2459-8000 GCF_000298275.1 Orycteropus afer afer | reverse complement strand
AAAAAAAATTACTGGAACTATTACGAACGTTCAGCAGGGTACAAGTGGCAGGATACAAGGTCAACATACAAAAATCAACTGGAATCCTCCACATCAAGGAGGTCTCTTAAAAGGAAATATAGAAAACAATATCATGTACAACAGCTACCACAAAGTTAAAATATTTATGAATAAATCTTACCAGAGACACAAAAGACCTATACAAAGAAAACTACAAAACACTATTATAAGAAACTACAAGGTATCTACATAAATGGAAGAACTTGTGTAGTTCATGGATAGAAAGACTGAACATTGTAAAAATGTCAACATTACCCAAAACAATTTACACATTCAATGCAATCAGGATCGAGATCCCATGAACATTTTTTAAGGATATGGAAAGAAAACAATTACTAGTTTCATATGGAAAGGAAAGAGACCTTGGATAAGCAAAGCCCTGCTCAAGTAGGAGGTCTGACACTCCAGGATCTCATAACCTAATATACAACCACAGTACTTAAAACAGCATGATACTGGTACAATGATAGATAGACCAATAGAACAGATTGAAAATTTAGAAATAGAACCACCCATCTATGGACAGCTGATCTTTGACAAAGGACCAAAACCCATGAAATGGGGAAGAGATAGCCTCTTTAACAAATGGTGCTGGCAAAATTGGATATCCACTTTCAGAAAAATGAAACAAGACACATACCTCACCCCATACACAAAAAACAAGCTCAAGTTGGATCAAAGATTTAAATGTAAAACCCAAAACTAAAAAGCTCATCAAAAATAAAATAGGGTCAAATCTAGTGTTCCTAATCTACAGCATAAATAGACTACGAAGTATAACTCAAAATGCACAAGCAGCAGAAGATAAGTTAGATGACTGGGATCTTTTAAAAAATTAAATTCTCATGCACATTGAAAGACTTCGCCAAAAGGGCAAAAAGAGAACCTACAGATTGGGAGAAAATATTTGCCTGTGACATATTTGACAAAGGATTTATCTCCAAAATTTATAGAATACTTCAACACCTCAACACCAAAAATACAAACAATGCAATCCAAAAATGAGCAAGGGACACAAACAGACACTTCAGTAAAGAAGATATACTGGTTGCCAACAAACACATGAGGAAATTGTCATGATTATTAGCCATTAGAGAGATGCAGATCAAAACAACAATGAGATATCATCTCACTCCAGCAATAATAGCAAAATTCAACAAGACAGAAAATAACAAATGCTGGCGAGGTTGGAGAGAAATTGGAATTCTTTTACACTGCTGGTGGGACTGTAAAATGGTACAACCATCATGAAAATGGTATGGAGTTTCCTTAAAAAACTGAAAATACAAATACCATTTGATCCAGCAATTCCATTACTAGGAATATATCCTTAAAGAGGTGAGAAACAGGACATGAATAGACAATGCACACCCATGTTCACTGCAGCACAATTCACTATAGCAAAGAGATGGAAACAACCTAAGTGCCCATCAACAGATGAATGGATAACCAAACCAGGGTGTATTCACACAATGGAATGCTATGCTACATTAAAGAATAATGAAGAATACACAAATTATCTCACAATGTGGATGAATTTGTAGGAATGCTGAGTGAAATAAGTAAATCACAAAAGCACAAATATTGTATAAGCCCATTATTGTAAAAAGTCAAGGAAAGGTTTGCTTAGGGAAGGAAACTCACTTTGTTGGTTACCAGGGATGGAAGTGAAAGGAAAGGAAATTTTTGGACTAATTGGGGGTCACATGTTGATTTAGGCGAGGGGAGGGACAGTATGGAATGAGTCTGTGAGCAGCATAATGGCATTTGGGAAAAGAAGGACACTGAAAAGTGCACATAAGACATAGACAACAGAAGCAAATACTAATATATGCACAATACTGCATTACCTCTAACACCAAACACCAGGCTACAGATAAATGCATAGACAGGTAAGAAAATCAGGTGGGTGTAAGTGAAGAGGAATATACACTAAACCAAGGATAGATAATCTTACATATGCACTTGTGCTATAAAATTAGCCACACACATTATAAAAGCAACAGAAGACAGAGTTAGAGTAACCTCTCAGAGACAGCCAAACATCTTGAGAGAGGGAATCACTGGCCCTGATGACTTGGGTCCATAGTCTCTGGGGACATCATGCTCAATCGACACAGCATAGTACATAAAAATCTTGTGCCACAATCTACTTGGTGAATAGTGACTAAGGTCTCAAAACATTTCAAGCAGCCATCTAAGATGCAACTATTGGTCTCCTCTCATCTGAATTAAAGAAGAGTGAAGAAAATAAAAGGCATCTGGAAACAATTAGTCAAAGGATAAGATGGACAATGAGGACTTCAGCCTTCATGACCACAAGACCAGAAGAACTAGATGGTGCCAGGCTACCAATGCCAACCACTCGGAAAGGTATTAAAACTGGAGATCCTGGATAGAGTGAGAGGAAAAGTGTGGGAAAAAAATAAAAAACAAAAATGACCAGAATTACGGTCAGATGGAGTCTGGTGGAACCCCCAAGATTATAGGCCTGGGTTACCCTTCAAGCCTAGAATTGGATTCACTCACATGGATTGGCTCTCAGCCCAACAGTAGAAAGACTTACATGCAGAACAGCTATCCATATTGATGCACCCACCTGTATTAGGGAGATGAGCCCTTTGGAGCAATCAGCCATGAAGCACCAGATGGTCAACGTTCACATGGAGGGAAAGTTATACAGACAGGAGTGCATAGTTAAGAAGGGCACAGGGAAGGGTAGTCACAGGGACTGGAGAGAAGAGTTTGTTATGTTCAGGAATGGTAATCAAGGTGTGCAATAAAATGTACACGAATGGTTGAATGTGAAATGAATTTGCTCTGTAAATCTGCACCCAAAGCACACACACACACACACCAAAAGATTACACAGAGAATGATTTAACTCTTCAAACCAATAATCAAAGGAAGTTTTGTTAATGGAAAGAAACCCAATTCTATGTTTTATATGCTTTTTATTATTAAAGTCCCTAAAAAATCTTAAACTTTTATTCAACTCTAGCCAGGCAGATAAAACTTTGCCCGTATCAAATAAATGATTTTTAATAAATCTTTTAAGCATTGTCTCTGTTTTATGTCTCTTATAGCTTTTTAAATGGCAAAAATGAATGCACTTTTAGCTGACTTGGATATGTATATATCCTACTCTAGAAGCAAAAGTATAAGAACTTTAAATTTTAGCAAATATTTAACAAATATTCAATTTATTAGTACTAAATTACTTAAAGATCTTGAAACTATTTATGTATCACAAAACATAATTATTGCTGGAAAAGTTTCTTTGAATATTCTTAGTTTTCATTGAACTTTCACCATTTTCCCTATTTCCACAAACTGAAATTTAGCTCTTTAAGATTTTACGAGGTAGTTTTGGAAATTACAAGGATTTTTCCCAAATGATCACTTCCTGAATATGAATTCAAGTCTCTGGCTTGAGGCAGAAACATTTTCTCAGTCTATGTTAAGTATAATTCCTATTTTGGCTTTGTAGAGTTGTCTTTCAATGGAGAGAATCTATCCATAGTTCCCTCATGACCTTAAATGTTAAGGCACTTGGTTTGTGCAAGGAGCTCTGGTGATGTAGTTCTAAGGCATTTGATTGCTAACCAGAAGGCTGGTGCTTCACACCCATGAGCCACTCCTCAGAAGGAAGGCTGGGCAACCTACTTATATAGAGATACCACCTCAGAAACCCAAGAATGGGTCACCATGAGTTGCAATCGACTTCACAGCAGTGATTTTTTTTTTTTTTTTTTTGTCAGAGTTTGGTTTGTGACTGTGGAAGGCGGCATTCTATAGTGGGAACTCTCACTCTATTTTGAGTCTTGACATATATTCAGACCCCATTTCAGTTCTTTCTGACCATTAAACCAAGATTGTGACTATGCATTGTCAAGTCTGGAACAAACCTGGGGAGGAGTAATTTGCCTTCAGGAAGACTGTGGTTGAGAGTAGATTATGCACCCCCAAAGAAAAGGAAATTGCCTGGATATGTCCTCAATGATTTCTTAAAAATAGCCATATGTTATCTAATTTAAATTAAAGGTTGGGGCCCTGGTATAGTCTTGTAGTTCCCTTCGGGGTATAACTCAAGGCAGCATGCTTAAGAGTTATGCCCTGACCACCCCATAATCAGGGGGTCAAGCCCCAGAATCCAATCCTGTAACCCTATTTCATCTTCAGTTGTATATGTATCCCAATCATGGTTTGTTCCCTGCTTCTGTAGTACCACCTATAAAAGTGATGAATTGACCTGCTAGCAATCATGACTTTGTGATGATTTCTTTGGTACTCTATCAAATGTA
Organism: Orycteropus afer afer; assembly: GCF_000298275.1. Taxonomy (NCBI): domain Eukaryota; kingdom Metazoa; phylum Chordata; class Mammalia; order Tubulidentata; family Orycteropodidae; genus Orycteropus; species Orycteropus afer. Next base: position 3,636 of record NW_006925282.1, on the reverse strand, counting down.
ATGAGTACCATGTCTGAGTCCACTACTCATCTGTCTGTTTGTCATACTATGGTGGCTTGTGTTTTGTTGTGATGCTGGACTATATGCTACTGTTATCTCAAATTCCAACAGGGTCACACAAGGTGGACAGGTTTCAGCGGAGCTTCCAGATTCAGACAGACTAAGAAGAAGGATGTAGCCAGGTGTACTTCTGAAAAAAATTGAAAAAAAATTGGCCACTGATAACCTTAGGAATAGCAGGAAAACATTGTCAAATATAGTGCCAGAAGAGGGGCTGCTCAGGTAGGAAGGCACTCAAAAGAAAAATAGGGAAGAACAGTATCCTCAAAGTAAACAAGATTTTTTTTTTTTTTTTTGTGATTTGGGTAAAGATTTACAGAGCAAATTCACTTTCCATACAGCAGTTCACATACACTTTGTCTCATGACATTGACCACAGTTTACCACAATGCAACAACTCCCCTCCCACTTCCTCTCCATAGTTACCCCTTCCCAGTGTCCATTCCTCCATGCACTACTGCCCCCTGAGCTGTCTCCCTGTGCATAAACAGCCCTTCTTTCTCCCTTGATCGTTCTCTCCAAGTAGTGTATCTACCTGAGGTAAATGTTCAACTCATATGCCTTTCTTTTCTTTGGCTGGAAACCACAGGCATGTGTTCAATTCCAGACCTGAAGAGCAGCTAGGGGCCATAGTCTCAGTGGTCTCACCAGACTCTATCGGACCAGCAAACCTGGTCCCTCCCCCCCTTTTTTTTTCTCCAAATGATTTTTAGTTTTGTTCCACATTGTTCTCTCTATATATCAAGGATCTCCTACATAGATTCCCTTCCAAGAAGATGGCAGTGGTAGCCAGGCACCATCTAGTTCTTCTGGTCTCATGGTAGTATAGGATGCAGATTGGGTGGTGTACCAGTGGCTAGGACTAATTGTTTCCATGGATTTTTTTTTTTTTCATTCTTCTTTGATCTGAATGGGGAGAGACCCATCCTTGCATCTAGATGGCAGCTTGCTAGCTTTTAAGATCCCAGTCACTACTCACCAAAGTAGGAGGTAGAACAGTGTTTTGTATAGTATGTTATGCCAATTGACCTTGATGTCCCCTGTGACTATGGTCCCAAGCCACAGGTTCAACTCCTCGGTCCCTCTGAGTAGCTGGCTGTGACCAAGCAGTGACCAC
>NW_006925282.1:0-1040 GCF_000298275.1 Orycteropus afer afer | reverse complement strand
CTGGTTTCTTTGTTCCATATTATTTTCTGTGCTGAGCTCATTATGTTTATGAATTGTGTTATCATTTCCTTTGTTGCTCTTGTTTTAGTATATGCTGAATGTTTGTACTTGTCCTCTTTTTTGTTGTGATGTGAAGGTTTATTATTTTTCTTTGAAGTTACCCTATGACTTATAATTTTATCCCCGAGTTTAGAACAGTCCACTCTATCTTTCTACTCTCTTAACTTCCTCATCATTTAGAAGTTCTGTAACTACACACTCTTTTCCCTCATTTTATCTGTAGTAGTCCTCACTTGCCAATTGATGTCTCTGGTTCCCTGTTTACAATCTTGTAAGCTCATTTTACTTTGGTTATGTCTATGGCTGTTGTTTCTGGATTATGTCATCTTGTGTATTAATGTTTGGTTGTTATTTGCTCTTTTTGGTTCTCTGTTCAAAGGACTCCCTTTAGCATCTCTGGTAAGGTTGGTCTGATTTTAACAAATTCTCTTAATTTCTGCTTATCTGGAAATCTCCTAATTTCCCATCATATTTGAGGGACAATTTTGCTGGGTATATAATTTTGGGTTGAAAATTTTTCTCTTTCAGTGTTCTATATATACCATCCCATTGCCTTCTGGCTTGCATGGTTTCTGCTGAGAAATCAGAGCTTATTCTTACTGGCTGTCCTTTGTAGGTAACTTTTTGTCTTTCCCATGCTGCTTTCAGGATTTTGTCTTTGTCTTTGGTTTTGATAAGTTTGATGATGATGTGTCTTGGTGATTTTCTTTTGGGACCTATCCTGTTTGGGGTTCATTGGACTTCCTGAATCGATATATTCTCATCTTTCATCGTATCAGGGAGGCTCTTCTCCAGGAAATCTTGAACAATTTTCTCAGTGGTTTTAGCTTTCTCTTCCTGTTCTGGAATTCCAATGACATGTAAGTTATTCCTTTTGATGGTATCCCACATGAACCTTAGGCTTTCTTCATTTTGTTTAGATTTTTTTTTTTTTTCTGATAGATCCCTTTCCAAAGAAGTATTCAGGTATTTGTCTTCAA
>NW_006925281.1:10323-10939 GCF_000298275.1 Orycteropus afer afer | reverse complement strand
AGAAAGATATAGAGAGGTACGTGGGAAGTACAGATAACAAAGATGAACCCTTTTGCACATATAGTACGATGTGGTCAGTGAAGGCAAACATGGGTGGGTAGATGAGTGGACAGGCTGAACTATTAGCTATGTCTATGAAGTGGGGAGTGCACTCCAGAACATGTATAGGGTTGGCAGACAGTGGTCCTATAACTTTATGTGTATGATCTTAATTCCCAGGTGTATAATGGAGCTGACAAGGGCCAAGGTTGTAGTCAATGCTTGGTCACAGCCAGCTACCCAGAGGAACCAAGTAGTTGAACCTGTGGGCACGAAACCATAGTCGCAGAGGACATCAAACTAAACTGGCATAACATACTACACAAAACGTTGTTCCACCTCCTACTTTGGCAAGTAGCGACTGGGATCTTAAAAGCTTGCAAGCTGCCATCTAGATCCAATGATGGGTCTCTCCTTGTCCAGAGCCAAGAAGAATGAAGAAAACCAAAAATTCATGGAAACAATTAGTCCTAGTGACTGGCACACCATCCGATCTGCAGCCTATACGACTATGAGACCAGAAGAACTAGATGGTGCCCAGCTACTACTGTCAACCACTTGGAAGAGGATCTATGTA
>NW_006925281.1:1399-7352 GCF_000298275.1 Orycteropus afer afer | reverse complement strand
GTGGTCAATGTCATGAGACAAAGTGTATGTGAACTGCTGTATGGAAAGTGAATTTGCTCTGTAAATTTTCACCCAAATCACAATAAAAAGAAAAATAGGTAACACATTGAAAGGCAAAGGAGTATAAAAGGATCAACAGAAGACAAAATTAATGACATTGAAGACAAATACCTGAATATTTGTTTGGAAAGGGACCGATAGGAAAAAAGATCAAAACAAAATTAACAAAGCCTAAAGTTCATGTGGGATACTGTCAAAAGGAATAACCTACATGTAACTCGAATCCCATAACAAGAAGAGAAAAAGAAAACCACTGAGAAAATTGTCCAAGATTTCTTGGAAGAGAACTTCCCTCATATGATGAAAGATGAGAAAATAGCCATTCAGGAAGTCCAATGAACCCCAAACAGGATGTTATAGTTGTTATGGGCTGTTGAGTCGGACTCGACTCATAGCGACCCCTCCTTGGGTTTTGGAGGAAGTATCACTACAGAAGTAGATTGCCCAACCATCCTTCTAAGGAGTGGCTGGTGGGTTTGAACTGCCAGCCTGTTGGTTAGCAGGATGTTGTTGTTGTTGTTATGTGCCATCAAGTCGGACCCGACTCATAGTGACCCCTCCTCCTTGGGTTTCCGAGGCAGTATCACTCACTACGGAAATAGATTGCCCCATCTTCCTTCTGAGGAGTGGCTGATGGATTTGAACCTCCCGCCTTCTGGTTAGCAGTCACGTGCCTTATGCACTACGCTACCAGAGCTTCTGGTTAGCAGGATAGACCCCCTCCAAAAAAAAAAAAATCACCAAGACGTATCATCATCAAACTCACCAAAACCAAAGACAAAGAAAGAATCCTGGAAGCAGCAGGAGAAAAACAAAAGGTTACCCAGAAAGGACAACCAATAAGAATAAGCTCTGATTTTTGGCAGAAACCATGCAGGCCAAGAAGGCAATGGGAGGGTATATATAAAACCATGAAAGAAAAAAATTTCCAACCACGATTTATATACCAGCAAAACTGTCCCTCAAATACGATGGTGAAATTAGGACATTTCCAGATAAGCAGAAATTAAAGGAATTTCTTAAACCAAGCCAACCTTACAAGAGATACTTTTAGTATCCTTCGACCAGAGAATCAATAATAGCAAACAACGACTGACCATTAATACACAAGATAACATAACCCAGAAACTGACACAGCTTGGAAGTATGCAAAGTAAAATAAGCTTCCAAACAAAAACGAAACTTACTGACGTTGAGTCGGATCCAATTCATAGCAACCCCTCCTTGGGTTTCTGAGGCAGTATCACTATGGAAGTATAATGCCCAACCATCCTTCCAAGGAGTGGCTGGTGAGTTTGAACCGCAAGCATTCTGGTAAGCAGTCAAATGCCTTAGGCACTACACCACCAGAGCTCCCAAAATAAGCTTAAAAGACTGTAAACAGGGAACCAGAGACATCAATTGGCATAAGAGGACAACTACAAACCAAAAAGAAGGAAAGAGTAGTGTAGTTACAGAACTTCTAAATGGTGAGGTGGTCAAGAGAGTTGTAAGATAGAAAGGACTGTTCTAAACTGAGGGAGAAAATTATGAATCACAGGGTAACCTCAAGACAAATGATAAAACTTTACATCACAATAAAAAAGAGGAAAAGCACATATATTTAGCAAATAGTAAAACAGCAACAAACGAAATGATAACATGATTCATAATCATAATGAGCTCAGCACAGAAAATTATATGGAACAAAGAAACCAGGAACACCATGAAAAAACACATAACAAAATGACAGCAACCAATCATACTTGTTGATAATTACACTGAATGCCAATGGATTAAATGCACCACTCAAGAGACAGAGAGTTGTAGACTAGATAAGTAACATAACCCATCAATAAGCTGTCTACAACACACACATGTTAGAGACAAAAACAAAAACAGACTAAAAATCAAAGGTTGGAAAAGATCTATCAGGCAAACAGCAACAAAAAAAGAGCAAGAGTGGCAATATTAGTTTCTGATAAAATTGACTTTAAGACAAAAACCACCATAAGAGACAAGGAAGAACATTATATAATGAATAAAGATCAACTGAACAAGAAGATATAATAAATATCTATGCACCCAATGAAAGAGCCCCAAAATACATAAGACAGACTTTAACAGAATTGAAAAGGCAAATGGATGACTACACAGTCATAGTAAACAAGGCAACCCACTGTCATCAAGTCGTATCCAACTCATGGCAACCCCTCCTTAGGTTTCCAAGTCCTTCCTTCCAAGGACTGCCTGGTGGATTTGAACCACCAGCCTTCTGGTTAGCAGTCAAATGCCTTAGGCATTTTAGTACAACAGTTTAACTGAAAGACAGAACAACTGGAAAGAAACTCAACAAAGACAGAGAAGAGCTAAACAATACAACCACCAACTTGACCTCATAGACATCTACAGAGCACCTCATCCAACAGCACAAAATACATTCTTTTCCAGTGCACACAGAACATTCTTCATGATAGACCACACGTTAGGCCACAAAGCAAGCCTTAATAAATTTAAAAACACTGAAATACTGCAAAGCATCTTCTCAGATCACAATGCTATAAATTTTGAAATCAACAATAGGAAGATCAATGGAAAAAAATACATGGAAACTGAATAACACCCTCCCTGAAAATGACTGAGTAATAGAAGAAATAAAAAAATGAAATAAAAAATAACTTGCATCAAATGAGATTGAAAGCACAACATACCACAAACTTTGGGACACAGCAAAAGCAGTGATCAGAGGATAATTTATAGCAATAAATACATACATCAAAAAAGAAGAAAGAGTCAAAATCACAACCTTAGCCCAACACCTCTAACAATTATAAACAGAGCAGAAAAAAAAAAAAAAAAAACTAGTCACCAGAAGAAAAGGAATAATAAAGATTTGAGCAGAAATAAATGAAACACAGAATAGAGAGACAATAGAAAAAATCAACAAGACTAGAAGTTTGGTTTTTTTTAAAGATTAATAAAACTGACAAGCCACTGGCAAATTTAATAAAGGAAAAGAGAGAATACAAATAACACAAATAAGAAACAAATTGGGTGACATCACAACAGAAGCAACTGAAATTAAAAGGTTAATATCGGGATACTATGAAGAACTATACTCCATCATAGTGGCTAAAGCACGTGACTGCTAACCAGAAGGCTGATGGTTCAAACCCACCAGCCACTCCTCGGAAGGAAGGTTGGGCAATCCTACTTCCGTAGTGATACTGCCTCGGAAACCCAAGGAGGGGTCGCTATGAGTAGGGGCCGACTCGATGGCACATAACAACAACAACAACAATACTCCATCAAATTTTAAAATCTAGAAGAAATGAACAAATTTCTAGAAACAAACTACTTACTTAAACTAACATAGACTGAGGTGAAAAATTGGAACAGAGCCATAACAAAAGAAGAAATTGAAGAGGTCATAAAAAGTTACCAACAAAAAAAGCCCTGGCCCAGGCAATTTCATTGGAGTCTACTGAATGTTCAAAGAAGAACTGACACCAATCCTAATCAAACTATTCCAGAACATAGAAAAGGATGGAATTGTCCCAAATTCATTTCATGAAATAAGCATGACCTTAATACAAAACCCAGGCAAAGACATCACTAAAAAGGTAAACTACAAACCAATATCCTTCATGAATATAGATGCAAAAATCTTCAACAAAATACTAGCCAATAGACTCCAACAACTAATCAAAAAAAATAATACATTAAAACCAAATGGGCTTCATAGAAGATATGCAAGGATGGTTCAACATTAGAAAAACAATCAATGTCATCCATCACATAAATAAAAAAAGGAAAAGAACCATATGATTGTATCAATTGATGCAAAAAAAGGCATCTGATAAAATCCAATACCTATTCCTGATCAAAACTCTCAGCAAAATAGGAACAGAAGAGACATTCTTCAACATGATAAAGGGCACCTATTCAAAACCAACAGCCAATATTATTCTCAATGGAGAGAGACTGAAACCATGCCCTTTGAGAACAGGAACCAGACAAGGATGCCCTCTATCACCACCTTTATTCAATATTGTATTGAAAGTCCTAGCCAGGGCAATAAGGCAAGAAATGGAAATCAAAAGCATCCAAATTGGTAAGAAAAAAGCCAAACTACCCCTATTTGCTGATGATATGATCCTATACCTAGAAAACCCAAGAGACTCAGTCAAAAATCTACTGGAACTAATTGAGAGATTTAGCATCGTGGCAGGATACAAGATCAACACCCAAAAATCAACTGGATTTCTCTACACCAGCAAAGAGATTGCTGAAAAGGAAATAAGGAAATCAATACCATTTGCAGTAGCTACCAATAAAATTAAATACTTGGGAATAAATTTCACTAGGGAAACAAAAGACCTGTACAAAGAAAACTATAAAAGACTACTTCAAGTAACCATAAGAGATCTACATAAATGGAAGAACATACCATGCTTGTGGATAGAAAGGTTAAACATTGTGAAAATGTCAATACTACCCAAAGCAATGTATACATTCAACACAATCCAAATCCAGATCCTATGAACATTCTTTAGAATATGGGAAAACCATCACTAATTTTATATGGAAAAGAAAGAGACCTCAGATAAGCAAAGCAGTACTGAAGGACAACAAAGTAGGAGGTCTCACACTCCCAGATCTCAAAACCCAGTAATCAAAACAGCTTGGTTTTGGTACAACAACAGACACAGAGACCAGTGGAACAGAATGGAGAACCCAAAAATAGATCCATCAACCTACGGTCAGCTGATTTTTGACAAAGGGCTGAAATCCATTCCATGGGGAAGAAACGGTCTCTTTAAGAAATGGTGCTGGCAAAACTGGATATCCATTTGCAGAAAAATGAAGCAAGATCCATACCTCACACCATACACAGAAACTAACCCCAGATGGATCAAAGACTTAAATATGAAACGTAAAACTATAAAGTTCCCCAACGAAAAACTAGGGGCAAATTTAGAGGTCCTAATTTATGACAAAAATAGACTGACAAGCATAACCCAAAAATGCACAAACAGCAGAAGAGAAAGAGAAGAATGGAACCTTCTAAAAATTAATTTTTTATGTGCTTCCAAAGACCTCTCCAAAACAGTCAAAAGAGACCCTACAGATTGGGAAAAAATATTTGGTAATAACATATCTAACAAGGCACTTATCTCTAAAATTTATAGAGAACTCTAACACCTCAACAACAAAAAGACAAACTATCCAATTAAAAAATGGGCAGAAGACATGAATAGACATGTCACCAAGGAGGATATTCAGGTGGCCAACACACACATGAAGAAATGTTCATGACCATTAGCCATTAGAAAGATGCAAAACAAAACAACGAGATAATCTTGCTCCAAAACGAATGGCAAAGTTCAACAAGACAGAAAATAACAAATGCTGATGAGGATGTGGAGAGCTTGGGACTCTCATACACTGCTGGTGGACTGTCAAATGATACAACCACCATGGAAAGCAGTATGGTGATTCCTTAAAAAGCTGGAATTAGAAATACCATTTTAGCCATCAATCCTATGTATATATCCTAAAGAAGTGATAGACAGGACAAGAAGAGATATATGCACACCCATGTTCATTGCAGCACTATTTACAATAGCAAAAAGATTTTGTACAACCTACATGTCCATCAATAGAAGCATGGATAACAAAACTATGGTACATACACACAATGGAATACTATGCAACACTAAAGAATAATGTAGAATCTGCAAACCACCATATAACATGGATGAACTTGAAGGACATTATGCTGAATGAAATAACTCAATCACAGAAGGATAAATATTGTATTAGTTCATTATTGTAAAAAGTCAAGGAAAGGTTTATATATGGAAGGAAACTCTTTGTTGGTTACCAGGGGTGGAAGGGGAGGGAGAAGAAA
>NW_006925281.1:0-521 GCF_000298275.1 Orycteropus afer afer | reverse complement strand
CACTACGGAAGTAGATTGCCCCATCTTCCTTCTGAGGAGTGGCTGGTGGATTTGATCCGCCAGCCTTCTGGTTAGCAGTCAAGTGCCATAGCCACTATGCTACCAGAGCTCCCAGAAAGAGACTATAGAGAAGCTCAATATCATCAGTAAGAACAAGGCCAGAGTCCAACTGTACAACAGACTATCAATTACACATATGCAAGTTCAAGCTGAAGCAAAAGAAAATTAACACAAGTCCACAAGAGCCAAAAAATGATCTTAAATATATCCCATCTGAATGAAGAGACCATCCGAAGAATAGCTCTCACACAATGAATACCAATGACCTAAGATGAGGCAAGTTGTGGGATGATACCAAGGACTACATGTATGAAAGAAAGCAAAAGTCATTAAAAAGACAGTTGTTGTTGTTCTTAAGTGCCGTCAAGTCATTTCCAATTCATAGTGACCCCGTGCACAGCAGAACGAAACACTGCTCGATCCTGCGCCAGCCCCACAATCCCTGCTATACTTGAGCCCAT
>NW_006925280.1:13159-13700 GCF_000298275.1 Orycteropus afer afer | reverse complement strand
GTATTCTCTCCCTCTTTTCCTTTGTTAAATTTGCCAGTGGTTTGTCAATTTTATTAATTTCTTAAAAATCCAACTTCTAATCTTGTTGATTTTTTCTTTTCTAATTTCTGCTTTATTGATTTCTGCTTGAATCTATTATTTCCTTTCTTCTGGTGACTGTAAGCTTTTCTTGCTGTTCATTTTCTAATAGTTGGAGATGTAGGTTTAAAGTATTGATTTTGGCTCTTTCTTCTATGCATATATTGCTATAAATTGGCCTGTGATCACTGCTTTTGCAGTGTCCCAAAAATTTTGGTATGGTTATTTTCATTCTCATTTGATACAAAGAATTTTTTAATTTCATTTTTTATTTATTGTATTATGCAGTTGTTCTTAAGGATGGTTTGTTCACTTTCCATGTGTTTGCTCTTTTTCCATTGATCTTCCTATTGTTGATTTCTAATTGGGTAGCATTATGATCTGAGAAGATGCTTTGCAGTATTTCAGTGTTTTTAAATTTATTAAGGTTTGCTTTATAACCTAACATATGGTCTATAATAGA
>NW_006925280.1:10660-11373 GCF_000298275.1 Orycteropus afer afer | reverse complement strand
TAACACACATGAACCTTATGATTTATTCATTTTGTTTTGATCTTTTTATCTGATTGATCCCTTTTTAAAGAAGTATTGAAGTATTTATCTTCAATCTCATTAATTCTATCTTCCAGTTTTGTTTTGTTTTTTTAATTATACTCCTATGCCCTTTCAATGTGTTATCTCTTTCTGAAAATTTCGTATTAATCTCCTGGATTTCTCTCTGTATATTTTGTATCATTTCTAATTTTTCATTTATTTTATCATTTTGTTGTTGTACTTTCTTCTGAAATTGTTCTAAGGTTTTTTCTGTGTTTTCTTTAATTCTATCAGTGTTTTCCTTGATCTGTTTCTCAATCCACTGAAAGTACCTAAATATAATTCTTTTGAATTCCTTATCACGGAGTTGCAATGCTGCTGCTTCTTTGGGGATGTGTGCTGAGTCAGTATCCTCCTCCCTTGTTTCTTCTGCTTTATCTTGATTCTTTGTGTGAACTGTGATGATCTGTTGTCTCTGAGACATTGTGTTGTCGTTGTATTTAGATTTCTGCTAACTGATTGTGAAGAATAGATAAGGATGAATCAGGTTCTTCTTGGTGGTCATTTATCATTGGACATTTGGTGGAGAAGGAAGTAGTTGCTCTCACTCAGTAAGTGGAGCTGCATGAGGTGTGGGTGTGTTTGCATCATATGGGCCTTGTTTCTCTCTCTCATTCAGTAAGACAAAACAA
>NW_006925280.1:6638-7880 GCF_000298275.1 Orycteropus afer afer | reverse complement strand
CAGCCCTGGTCACCAAGTGCTGCAGGGATGACTGTGCTATTGGCCTAAGACTAGAAAGGGAAACAGCAAAGAGGGAGACAACCTGAACTGTGGACTTTCAGCTGTCTGAAGGGTGCAGTCATTTTGATTGTTTACACATGGCAGGCATTTTGGATATTTAAGGTGACCAAGGGTGCAGCCATTTTGAATGTTTACAAGTGGTGGCCATTTTGGATTTTAAAGTGATAATATTTTCGTTCAGATTCCAGGGACCTAAGAATAGGCTTCTTTTTCCAAGGATGGCAGGGAAATATGGGAGGCAGACAATGGGAAAGGAAACAGGTGGTGAGTGTATAAATGCTGCCAATGAGTAAATAGAGGAGCAAAGTACAGTACCCTGCATAAGTAGATAATATACAGAGACAACAAAAATTTTGGGCAAGTAACTCTAACACACAATCATCAATAAAATATAAACATAAAAATTTCATAATGCCTTGGAGAGAACAGAGCATCACAGTACACACAAAGAAGCAAGAGAAAGCAGAAGAAACAAGGGACCAAGATACAGACATAAAACACATCCTGAGGAAGATGCAGCATTGGAATTCCCTGATAAGGAATTCAAAAGAATTATATTTAGGTACTTTCAATGAATTGAGAGACAGATCAAGGAAAACAGTTACAAAATTAAGGAGAACATAGAGAAAATCCTAGAACAATTTCAAAAGACAATACGAGAAGAAAATAATAAAATAAATGAAAAATTAGAAATAATACAAAATCTAGAGACAGAAATGAAGAAGATCAATACTAAATTTTCAGAAATAGATAACAAATTGAATGGGCAAAAGAGTAGAATTGAATCAACGTAAGACAGAATTAGTGACACTGAAGGAAAATACCTCAATACTTCTTTGGAAAGAGTATAATCAGAAAAAAAGATGAAAACAAAATGAATAAATCCTAAGGTTCATGTGGGATGACATCAAAAGGAATAACCTACATGGAATCAGAATTCCAGAAAAGGAAGAGACAAATAAAACCACAGAAAAAATTGTTGAATGTTTGTTGGAAAAGAATTTTCCTGGTATGATAAAAGATGAGAATGTATCTATTCAAGAAGTCCAATACACCCCAAGCAGGATAGACTCCAAAAGAAAATAAATAAAACATATCATCATCAAACTCACCAAAACCAAAGACAAAGAAAGAATCCTGAAAGCAACATGGGGAAAAATGTAAAGTTACCTACAAGGGGCA
>NW_006925280.1:3397-4540 GCF_000298275.1 Orycteropus afer afer | reverse complement strand
ACAACCACTGTGGAAAACAGTATGGCAATTCCTTAAAAAGCTGGAATAAGAAATACTACTAGACCCATCAATCCCATTACTAGGTATATATTCCAAAGAAGTTAGAGGCAGGCCAAGAACAGATATATGCACATCCATGTTCATTGCAGCACTATTTACAATAACACAAAGTTGGAAACAATATATGTGCTCATCAACAGAAGAATGGATAACCAAACTATGGTACATGCACAAAATGGAATACTGTGTGATGCTAAAGAATAATTTAGAATCTCGAAAACAACACATAACATCAATGAACTTGGAGGACATTATGCTGAGTGAAATAAGTTAATCACAAACGGACAAATATAGTATTAGTTTATTATTGTAAAAAGTCAAGGAAAGGTTTATATATGGAAGGGAATTTTCTCTGTTGGTTACCAGGGGTGGAAGAGGAGAGGAAGGAACACTCCAAAAAAAAAAAAAAAAGCATTGATCCACGTCACTTTGTTGTTGTTGTTGTTGGGTGCCGTCGAATGGATGTGACTCATAGAGACCCATGCACAGCAGAACTAAACACTCCCCAATCCCGCACCAGCTCCATGATCCCTGCTATATTTGAGCCCATCATCACAGTCACTATGTCAATCTATCTCGTTCACCCTCCATCCTACCAAGCATGACATGCTTCCCCAGGGAATGGTCCCTTCTGACATTATGACCAAAGTAGGTTAGATGAAGTCTGGTCATTCTCGCTTCCAAGGAGCATTTCAGGTGCACTTTCTCCAGGGCAGATCTGTTAGTTCTTTTAGCAGTCCATGGTACTTTCAGCATTCTTCGCCACCACCACAACTCAAAATTATCAACTCTTCTTCAGTCTTCCTTATTCATTTTCCTGCTCTCACATGCATATGAGGCAATTGGAAATATCATGGCTTGTGTCAGGTGCACCTTAGTCCTCAAGGAGATAACCTTGCTCCTCAGTACTTGAAACAGTTTCTTTGCGGTTGACTTTCCCAATGCTACACGACATCTAATGTCCTGACTGCTGCTTCCATTGGCATAGATTATAGAACCAAGCAACATGGATTCTTTGACAACCTCAATCTTCTCTCCATTTATTGTGATGCTGCTCATTGGTCCAGTTGTGAGGATTTTTGT
>NW_006925280.1:0-1089 GCF_000298275.1 Orycteropus afer afer | reverse complement strand
GCTGTTTCTCTTCAATTTGAGTGGTGCCACATCAGAAAATGTAGGTGTTGATAGCTTTACCTTATCCATATGAGTAAGGCTGGGTTTACTCAGATGATGCAGCTTTTTTCCAGTCCTATTTTGAGAGCCTTCTAACCTAACTGGACTATTCATAAAGTTGCGTGGTATTGTATCCAACCACGTTTCTTTGCTATTCATAAGGTTTTTCCTTGCTAATTCTTTGAGAAGTGGAAGGCCTCTTCCTTCTTCCTAGTCTGTCTCAGTCTGTAAGATGGGCTGATACCTATGCACCATGTGCATCCCGCTGAGTTTGAAACACCAGTAGCTCTGCCTCAAAATTCACATCAACATGTCACCATATCACTATGGTAGGACAAACCAACAGGCAAGTTTTTAACTTTCGTTTTGTGTATTTCACTGTATATAAATTATATTTCAATAAAATTCATTTAAAAAAATGAATGTCAGAAGAGACTCTGAAACTTGCTCTTGAATAGAAAGTATTTCTTGATTGGAAGAAATGATGAAGTAAAAAAGATTTCAGAAGAAAGCTTGAAGGAACAAAGTGAAAATCATTATCACCAGATGAGCAAAGACCTAGACTTAGAAAATGAAAGAGGAAGAACACACACAGCATTTCTCAAGCTGAGAGAACTAAAGAAAAAATCAATGTTGAGTTGTGATATTGAAGAATTATGGGCAAAAATGTTGAAAGATATAGGAAGCAGAAAAAGAAGATATAAGGAATACACAGAATCACTGCACCAAAAAGAATTGTCAATGTTTAACTGTTTCAGGATGTACCATATGATCATGAATTAATGGTACTTAAGGAAGAAATCCAAGCAGCACTGAAGGCAGTGGTGGAAAACAAGGCTCCAGGACTTGATGAAATATCAGTTTAGATGTTTCAACAAATAAGTGCAGCATTAGAGACACTCACTTGTTTATGACAAGAAATTTGGAAGACAGTTACCTGGCCATCCAAATGGAAAAAAATCCATATTTGTATCAATTCCAAAGAAAGGTGATCCAATAGAAAGAAGAAATTATGGAACCATGTCACTAATATCATGTGCAGGTAAAATT
>NW_006925279.1:1068-10902 GCF_000298275.1 Orycteropus afer afer | reverse complement strand
GTAGATTTAGAATAATTTCTAATTTTTCATTTATTTTGTCATTTTGTTCTTGTATTTTCTTCCAAAATTCTTCCAAGGTTTTTTCTGTGTTTTCTTTGGTCTGTCTCTCAATCCTTTGCAGATACCTAAGTATAATTCTTTTGAATTCCTTATCAGAGAGTTCCAATGCTGCTGCTTCTTCAGGGATGTGTTCTGGGTCTGTATTCTGCTCCCTTGTTTCTACTACTTTATCCTGCTTCTTTGTGTGGACTCTGATGGTCTGTTGTTTCCATGGCATTGTGACGCTGTTGTATTTAGATCTCTGTTAACTGTTTGTGAAGAGCAGCCAAGGGTGGTTCATGCTTTTCTTGGTGGTTTTTTATCGTTGACCTATTGGTAGAGAAGGAAGATGTGGCTTTCACTTAGTAAGTGAAGTCTCAGGAGGTGTGGGTGCAGTTGTGTCTTATGAGGACTGTTGTCTCCCACTCATTTAGACACAAATTACAATTGAATAACCATCAAAAAACTAAAAGCCCATGGACGAAAAACACACCATGTAATCACACATGAACAATAACCAAAAAAAGAGAAAAGGGAAAAAATAGAAGAATTAACAAGCAAACCTGCAATATCTGGGGATAGGGCACTAAGAAGGAAAAAAAAAAAAGAAGAAAGAAAAAAAGTAGGGAAGAAGAGTAATAAATGAAGAAAAAAAATAGGAAGATTGCAAAAAGAAAACAAGGAATGGGGTTAGTCAAGAGAAAAAAAAATGGGGAAAAGAAAGCAAAGAAACAAACAAAAACCCCTTAAATTGGGGGGGGGGCGCAGAATTTCAACCAGGCACAGGGAAAAGAAAACTGCTGAATACTTGTACCTGGTAGGGGAAGATTAAGAATAATAATAAAAAGGACAAAGGTATTAATAATTTTGTTGTTGTTATTTGCCATGAGTTGGCCCAACTCCTAGCGACCCCTCCTTGGGTTTCCGAGGCAGTTATCACTACGGAGGTAGGAATGCCCAACCTTCCTTCCGAGGAGTGGTTGGTGGGTTTGAAACGCCAGCCTCCTGGTTAGCAGTCAAGTGCCTTAGGCACTATGCTACCAGAGCTCCCTAAATTTTGGTTGGTTTGAAATGGACAAATACAAGCAAAATAATCACCAGGAAAAAGAAAGAGAAAAAGAAAAAAAATTAAAAGGAAAGAAAAGAAAGACAAAGAAAAAAATAAATAAATAAAAATAAAAAAATCAGTGGAGGACTGCGTAGGGGACCCAGGCTCCGTCTGAGCACACAGACTGTGATGGAGTTCTTGTGGGCCCAGAAGGTAGGTGGGAGTGGGGATGGCCACACCTACGTTCACCAAGCAGGTGTAGGGTCTAGTAACAAGAAGAATGTCGTACCTTTTCAGTCTTGCAGGCCCTGAGTATCAGAGTTGCTGGAAAGCGGAACGTGATCTTAAACCCCAGCAATCTGCGAGAGCACTGTCTCTTTAAATATCCAAAATAGTCAAGCCGCTTTTTAAACCTTCAAAATGACGGCATCCTCCGGACCGGCAAAAGTCCACAGCTCAGCCCACCTTTCTCTTCACCTTCTCCGTTTGTTCTCCAGCCACCGTACACAGTCCTCCGTGCAGTCCTGGGCTAGCAGGGGATTTTTAGGTTAATTTTTAAGTCCTACCACCACAGGAATCTGCAAGAGCACTGTCTCTTTAAATATCCAAAATAGTCAAGCTGCTTTTTAAACCTACAGTCCCTGGGTAGCAGGGTGATTTTTAGGTTAATTTTTAGGTCCTACCTCCACTCGGGAATGTCCAAGCCTTTTGTGCCGTCAGGGGCGCTCAGGTCCCTGCCAGACTACAGCTCTGTGTGTCTCTTTTTTGGTATTTTCATTCAAATTCTTCTGCTAGTTGGGGTTTAGTCTACTTTTGTATCCTTCCCTTCAAGGCTCAGGGGTCCAAGATTATCTTCTGTGTCTGTGTCAATTGGTTTCCCTTTTCTTTGTTGAAGAGGGTCTGTGCAGTCCTTCTGCCTAGTCTGCCATCTTCTCAGAGCCAGTTTAAATAAGAAAATTACTGCAATTTTCAAAAACATATAAATTTTGTCATTATATTTGTTTTTAACATTAGTAGCATTACTCACACATCATGCTATGTTTCAAATTTCCTACATGAGAATTTTATTTTAGAATTAAGGACTCAGTACAATATTGCTTTTCCTAAAGCCTGTTATCCTTTTCTTTTTTATTAAGGCTAATTATGCAATTGGTAATAATTCCTTTTACATTTGGCTACCAAGAAACTTAGAGAACATTTGGTATTTCTTACAACATTTACCTTCTCAACTCTGAAAAGAAATAAAATAAAATTCAAAAAGGTTTGTAGCAAATGAAAGCAAACATATCACCTTTATTACAATAATGGTTAAGTGGGAAGATGGAGCTTAAAGTAAAGCCACAGATGCTCTCTCCTCTGCACCCCAGATACCCATCAACTCATTGTAGTACTGGCAAAGCAGTCCTCCCTAGATGATCTGGAAGAGATTGCATTTTCCCTGCAGGCACATAACTCCCAATTATCTCAACAATGAGATAAGTTACCATACCTCTCCTGAGGAAAAGGTCAGAAAGAACCAAAATGATGTCATGCCACTTGAAAGGAAACATCAAGCATGGGTAAGAAGTATTCTCTCTTACAGTATTTTCTACTGTCACAAAGCACAGAAATGTCCCTTTGAGTGAGCTCATCCCCATTCATAATATCATTTACCACCTTTTTGCTGAGGAGCTCAAAATGTACATTCAAGGCAAGCTCCAGAACCATCTACCTGACAACCTGGACATCTCTACCTAGATTCCCTAAACCTATTGCTGTCAAGTCAACTCCAGTTCATAGCAACCCTATAGGACAGAGTAGAACTGCCCCCATAGAGTTTCAAGGCTGTAATCTTTATGGAAGCAGACTGACACATCTTTCTCCTGTGGAGTGGCTAGTGGGTTTGAACCACTAACATTATGGTTAGCAACTGAGTGCTTAACCACTGCACTACCAGAGCTCCTGGATTCCCTGTGTTGTTGGTGTTAGGTGCCGATGAGTTGATGTGGACTTACAATGACTGTATGTATGTACAACAGAGCAAAACACTGCCCGGTCCTCCACCATCCTCACAATCATCGCTATGTTTGAGCACATTGTGCAGCCACTGTGTCGATCTATCTGATTGAGGGTCTTCCTCTTTTTCACTGACCCTCTACTTTGTAACATGTCCAAAGTACTTGAGACGAAGTCTTGCCATTCTCACGTCTGTACTGCCATTCTGTACTTCCAAGGCAGATTTGTTGTTCTTCTGGCAGTCTGTGCCAAACTCCGTAATCTAAAGGCATCGAATCATTTTAGGCACCTAGAATACACCATGTCAAAAACAGCTTTCATTATTTACCCATTTTAAACAGCATCCCTTTGCTGCATTCCCCATCTCAATGAATGGCCATTAGCCCCTAGAATCTGAGAGTCACACTAGAATACTCCATTTCCTTCACCTTCCACATTAGATCAATCATGTTTTCCTTTTCATCCTATCTTTGAAGTGTCCTCTCTGATAGCCGTTGACTCTTTCAAGAAGTTGTGCTGGAGCTGCAGCAATAACAGCCCAACTGTGCCCTTTGCTCGTGATGATTAGTTACTTTCTAGCATCAGGGAGAGTGATGATGACAGAAGATGGATGGTGATCTTCTCTAACTGGTTTCCTGCTCTGGAAAGAATTTGAGAGGATATCTTTAGAGAATGTGATCAGAGCAAGCCATTACTCCTCTGCTCCCTACTTCCTCTATAACACATGTACCTCTGACACTGATTTTAGCCTACTTCAAGGTGTCCTCCATATTTCTGTGCTCTTTTAAACCTGATCTTCACATAATGGAATACCACACAGCAATTAAAAGGATTGATGTGCTAATACATGCTGTAGCCTGGGTGAACTTACGCTAAATGAAAAAAGCCAGACAAAAAAAGGCCACATATCACATGGTTTTACTTACATAAAATGTCCAGAATAGGCAAGTCCTTTGAAACAAAAAAGGAGAAGCAAGTTGAGGAGTGACTGTTCATAAGGATGGGATTTTTTTTAGGGGAGTGGTGAAATTTTCTGAAACTAGATATCTTGGATTATTGCACAGATGTATGAATAGACTAAAACTACCGAATCACATACTTTGAAATGGTGAATTTTATGGTATCCCTTTATGGTATTTTATGGTATTGAATTCTGTCTCAGTAAAACAGCTATCTTTAAAAATCTGCTTAAAAATCTCTCAGCAGTTGGAACCACTGAGACTATGGCCCCTAGCTGCACTTCAGGCCTGGAATTATACCCACACCTGTGGTTTCTAGCCAAACAACAGACAGGCATATAAGTTGAACATTTACCTGAGGTAGTAGATACACTCCTTGGAGAGAACAATCATACGAGAAAGAAGGGCTGCTTATGCACAGGGAGACAGCTCAGGGGGTAGGAGTGCATGGAGGGATGGACACAGGGAAGAGGTAACTATGGGGAAGAAGTGGGAGGGGAGCTGTTGCATTGTGGTAAATTGTGGTCAATGTCATGTGACAAAGTATATGTGAACTGCTGTATGGAAAGTGAATTTGCTCTATAAATTTTCACCCAAATCACACAAGAAAAAAAAACCTCTCAGCAGTTCTGTATTATGGTAATAACACCAGTTGCCACAACCAACAAATCTTGTAAGCTACTTATTACCCCTCAGGGTCATTTTCCTCCATTCACCGAGCTGCTTTGTGCCCCAGGAGTCTGGCTCCTGTGCACTCCTTCACTTGGTTCCCTTGAGGCTGCTTCTGACTGGTTTGGCCAATAGGGATACCAGACCAGAGGGTAATAGGAGAGGTCGCTCAGGGTATTGCTTTTCTTTTCTCTCTTTCTTTTTTTTAAATTGTGTGAAATGTGGTGAATTAGGTGAAAATTTACAGAGCAAATTCACTTGCCATATAGCAGCACACATACACTATATCTTATGACATTGATTACAATTTACCACAATGCAACAGCTCCCCTCCCACTTCCTCCCCATAGTTATTTCTTCCCTGTGTCCTTCCCTCCATGCACTCCTGCCCCCTGAGCTGTCTCCCTGTACATACACAGCCCTTCTATTCTCCTATGATTGTTCTCTCCAAGGAGTGTATCTACCTAATGTAGAAGGTTTATCATTTTTCTTTGAGGTTTGTCATTTTCTCCCCGAGTTTAGTATAGTCCATTCTATCTTACAACTCTCTTGACTTCCTCATCATTTATAAGTTCTGTAACTACACTATATTTTCCCTCTTTTTGATTTGTAGTTGTGCTCATTTGCCAATTGATACCTCTGGTTCTCTCTTTACAATTTTGTAAGGTTATTTTACTTTGGATACTTCCATAGCTGTGTTGGTTTCTGGGTTATGTCATCTTGTGTATTAATGGTCAGTTATTGTTTGCTATTATTGGTTCCCTGTTCAAAGGACTCCATTTAGTATCTCTTGTAAGGTTGGTCTGGTTTTAATAAATTCCCTCAATTTCTGCTTATCTAGAAATCTTGTACTTTCACCATCATATTTGAGGGACAGTTTTGCTTGGTATATAATTCTTGGTTGGTAATTTCTCTTTCAGGGTTTTATATATACCATCCCATTGCTTTCTCAATGAGAGCTTGTTCTTATTGGTTGTCCTTTGTAAGTAACTTTTCTTTTTTCCTGTGCTGCTTTCAGGATTCTTTCTTTGTCTTTGGTTTTGATGAGTTTGATGATGATATGTCTTGGTGATTTTCTTTTGGGGTCTATCCTGTATGGGTTTGTTGGACTTCCTGAATGGATATATTCTCATCTTTCATCATATCAGGGAAGTTCTCTTCCAACAAATCTTGGACAATATTCTCAGTGGTTTTCTTTTTCTCTTCCTGTTCTGGAATTCCAATGACACATAGATTATTCTTTTTGATGGTATCCCACATGAATCTTAGGCTTTCTTCATTTTGTTTTGATCTTTTTTCTGATTGATTCCTTTCCAAAGATGTATTCAGGTATTTGTCTTCAATCTCATTAATTCTGTCTTCCATTGATTCAATTCTACTCCTTTGCCCTTCCAGTGTGTTATCTATTTCTGACAATTTAGTATTAATCTTCTGGATTTCTAGCTGTAGATTTTGTGTCATTTCTAATTTTTCATTTATTTTCTCAATTTGTTTTTGTATTTTCTTCTGAAATTGTTCTAGGATTATGTCTGTGTTTTTAATTTTGTCGGTGTTTTCCTTGATCAGTCTCTCAATCCTTTGAAGATACTTAAATATAAATCTTTTAAATTCCTTATCAGGGAGTTCCAATGCTTCTTCTTCCTGAGGGATGTGTTCTGGGTCTGTATCCTGCTCCCTTGTTTCTACCACTATATCTTGATTCTTTTCATGGAATGTGATGGTCTAGTATCTCCAAGATATTGTGAAGTTGTATTTAGATTTCTGTTAACTGTTTGTGAAGAGAACTTAAGGGTGACTCAGGCTCTTCTTGGTGGTCATTTATCATTGGCCAGTCGTTGGAGATGGAAGTGATGGCTCTTACTCAGTAAGGGAAGCTGAAGGAGGTATGGGTGTAGTTATGTCATATAGGTACAGCTGCTGTCTCCCACTCAGTTAGACAGAAACAACAATTGAATAACCATGAAAAAAGTAAAACAAAGGGACAAAAAAACACACTGTGTAAACACACATGAACAATAACCAAAAAAGAAAAAAAATATCCACAATATCTGGGATGAGGGCAATAAGAGAAAATAAAGTAAAGTAGAAGAATAATGAAGAAAAAATGTGAAAAGTGCAAAAAGAAAAACAAGGAATGGGGTTAACCACAAGAAAGAAAAATGGGGACGAGAAACAGGTAAGGGAGAAAAAGCTGAAAACTAGAACCTATGAAGGGGAGAATAAAGAGTAATAATAAAAAGGACAATAATAATTTTAAAACAGACACAAACAAACAAACTTTAAAAAAAAGGGGGAGGAGAAGTCTGAAGATGGCAGAATAGGCAGAAAGACTGCACAGACCTTCTTCAACAAAAAAAAGGGGAACCAATTAACACAGACACAGAAGATAATCCTGGACCCCTGAGCCTTGAAGGGAAGGATATACAAGTGGATTAAACCCCAACTAGCAGGAGAATTTGCATGAAAATACCAAAAAAGGAGACATACAGAGCTGTGGTCTGGTGGCGATCCTGATGGCACAGACAGCTTGGAGAGTGCCCAGTGGTGGTAGAACCTAAGAATTAACCTAAAAATCAGCCCTGCTAGCCAGCATGAAGGACTGCTCTGCTGGCTGGGGAATAAAAGGTGAAGCAGCAGCGAAGAGGAACGCAGACTGAACTGGGGACTTTTGCCTGTCTGGAGGATGCAGCCATTTTGAATGTTTACAAGCGGCTTGACCATTTTGGGTATTTAAAGAGACAGCATTCTCCCAGATTCCAGGGGCTTAAAAACAGGTTTTGTTTGCCAGTAATCCCAAGGACACTCTGGACCTGGATGACTGAAAAGGTGTGACATTCCCCTTGTTACTCTTATACCCCCACACCCGCTTAAGAATGGAGGTGCAGCCATCGCCCATTCCCACCCACCTTCTGGGCCCGCAGGAACTCCATCCCAGTCTGTGCTCAGACGGAACCTGGGTGCCCTGCCCTGCCCTCCTCCAATTTTTTTCTTTTTCTTTTTCTTTATTTTTTCTCTTTCCTTTTTCTGGTTTTTATTTTGCTTGTTTTTGTCTGTTTTAAAACTACTATTATTATGAATACTTTTATCCTTTTTACTATTATGCTTTATTCTTCCCCTCCCAGGTCCTAGTTTTCAGCTTTTATTCTTTTTCCTGTTCCAGGCTGCAAAATTTTTTTCCTCATGGTTAACCCCATTCCTTGTTTTTCTTTTTGCATTTTTCCTATTTTTTTCCTTTACTTCATTATTCACCTTCTCTACCTTTTTGCTCTTACTGCCCTATCCCCAGATATTTTATCTTATTGGCCTATCCCCAGATACTGCAGGTTTTCTGGTTCTTTTTTTCTTCTTTTTCCCTTTTTCCTTTTTTTGGTTACTGTTCCTGTGTGATTACATGGTGTATTTTTTGTCCATGTGCTTTCAGTTTTTTGATGGTTATTTACATGTAATTTTTGTCTAATTGAGTGAGAAACAGCAACAGTCCTCATAAGACACAACTACACCCACACCTCCTACAACTTCACTTACTGAGTGAGAACAACCACCTCATTCTCCACCAATGGGCCAACAATAAAAAACCATGAAGAAGAGCCTGAATCACCTTGGCCATTCTTCACAAACAGTTAACAGAGATCTAAATACAACAATGTCATGGTGTCTCGGAGACAACAGACCATCACAGTCCACACAAAGAAGCAAAATAAAGTGATAGAAGCAAGGGAGCAGGATACAGATCCAGATCACATCCCTCAGGAAGAAGCAGCATTGGAACTCTCTGATTAGGAATTTAAAAGATTTATATTTAAGTATCTTCAAAGGATTGAGAGACTGATCAAGGAAAGCACAGAAAAAACCCTAGAAGAATTTTGGAAGACAATACAAGAGGAAAATGACAAAATAAATGAAAAATTAGAAATGATTCTAAATCTACAGATAGAAATCCAAAAGATTAATATTAAATTGTCAGAAATAGATAATACATTGGAAGGGCAAAGAAGCAGAATTGATGCAGTGGAAGACAGAGTTAATGAGATTGGAGACAAATACCTGAATACTTCTTTGGAAGGGGATCAATCAGAAAAAAAAATTGAAAAACAATGAAGCCTAAGGTTCATGTGGGATACCATCAAAAGGAATAACCTACGTGTCATTGGAATTCAAGAACAGGAAGAGAAAAATAAAAGCACTGAGAAAATTGTCCAAGAATTTTTGGAGGAGAACTTCCATGATATGAGGAAAGATGACAATATATCCATTCAGGAAGTCCAACAAACTTCAAACAGGATAGACCCAAAAAGAAAATCACCAAGACATATCATCATCAGACTCATCAAAACCAAAGACAAAGACAGAATCCTGAAAGCAGCACGGGAAAAACAAAATGTTACCTACAAAGAACAGGCATTAAGAATAAGCTCTGATTTCTCAGCAGAAACCATGCAAGTGAGAAGGCAATGGGATGGTATATATATAAAACACTGAAAGAAAAAATTTTCAACCAAGAATTATATACCTGGCAAAATTGTCCCTCAAATATGATGGTGAAATTAGGAGATTTCCAGATAAGCAGAAACTAAGGGAAATTGTTAAATCCAGACTAACCTTACAAGAGATGCTAAAGGGAGTCCTTTGAACAGAGAACCAATAATAGCAATTAACAACCGACCATTAATACACAAGATGACATAACCCAGAAACCACAGCTATGGACATATCCAAAGTAAAATGAGCTTACAAGATTGTTAACAGGGAACCAGAGACATCAATTGTCAAGTGAGGACAACTATAAACAAAAAGAGGGAAAAGACTGTGTAGTTATAGAACTTCTAAATGGTGAGGAATTTAAGAAAGTTGCTAGATGGAATGGACTGTTGTAAACTCAGGGAGAAAATTATAAATCATAGGATAACCTCACAGAAAAATGATAAACATTCATATCACAATAAAAAAGAGGACAAGCACAAATCTTCAGCAAATACTAAAACAACAGCAACAAAGGAAATGATAACAGGATTCATAAACATAATGAGCTCAGCACAGAAAATAATATCGAACAAAGAAACCCGGGACACCATGAAAAAACACATAAGAAAATGACAGCAACCAATTCATACTTGTCAATAATTA
>NW_006925279.1:0-550 GCF_000298275.1 Orycteropus afer afer | reverse complement strand
CAAGCCTTCATAAATTTAAAAACATTGAAATACTGCAAAGCATCCTCTCAGATCATAATGCTATCAAATTAGAAATCAACAATAGGAAGATCAACAGAAAAAGAGTAAACACATGGATACTGAACAACACTCTCCTTGAGAAAGACTGGCTAAGAGAAGAAATCAAAATTGAAATTCAAAAATTCCTTGAATTAAATGAGAATGATAACACAACATACCAAAATCTTTGGGACACAGCAAAAACAGTGATCAGAGGCCAATTTATAGCAATATGTGCACATATCAAAAAAGAAGAAAGAGCCAAAATCAACATTTTAAACCAACATCTCCAACAACGAGAAAAAGAGCAGCAAGAAAAGCCTACAGTCACCAGAAGAAAGGAAATAATTAAGATTCAAGCAGAAATCAATGAAACAGAAAATAGAAGGGCAATAGAAAAAAATCAACAAGACCAAAAGTTGGTTTTTTGAAAAGATCGATAAAATTGACAAACCACTGGCAAATTTAACAAAGGAAAAGAGGGAGAGAATACAAATAACATGAATAAGAA
>NW_006925278.1:7851-8783 GCF_000298275.1 Orycteropus afer afer | reverse complement strand
TGTTTCTACCACTTTATCCTGCTTCTTTGTGTGGACTGTGATGGTCTGTTGTCTCCGAGGCATCATGGTGTTGTTGTATTTAGATCTCTGTTAACCATTTGTGAAGAGCAGCCTAGGGTGATTCAGGCTCTTTTTGGTGGTTTTTTATCATTGGCCTGTTGGTGGAGAAGGAGGTAGTGGCTCTCACTCAGTAAGTGAAGTCGCAGGAGGTGTGGGTGTAGTTGTATCTTATGAGGACTATTGTCTCCCACTCAGTTAGACACAATTACAATTGAATAACCATCAAAAAACTAAAAGCCCATGGACAAAAACACACCATGTAATCACACAGGATCAGTAACCAAAAAAAGAAGGAAAAACAAGAAAACCTGCAATATCTGGGGATAGGGCACTAGGAAAAAAAAGTAGAGAAGGAGAATAATAAATGAAAAAAAAAAAAGTTGGAAAAATGCAAAAAGAAAATCAAGGAACAACGTTATCCATGGGGGAAAAGAAAGAAAAACACCCTTAAATTTAAAAAAGAAAAAAATTTCAACCAGGCACAGGGAAAAGAAAAAATTCTGAAAAGTAGGACTTGGGAGGGGAAGATTAAGAATAATAATAAATAGGACAAAAGTATTAATAATATTAGTTGTTTTAAAACAGACAAATACAAGCAAACTAATCTACCAGAAAAAAGAAAGCAAAAAATAAAAAAATATAAATATAAAAAGAGAAAAAAAAAAATCAGTGAAGGACAGGGCAGGGCAGGCAGGCTCCATCTGAGCACATAGACTGTGATGGAGTTCCTGTCGCCCAGAAGGTAGGTGGGAGTGAGGGATGGCTGCACCTCCGTTAACCAAGTGGGTGTGGGGTATAAGAGTAACAAGAGGAATGTCGTACCTTGTCAGTCTTGCAGGTCCCAAGTGTCCTTGGGGTTGCTGGAAAGCAGA
>NW_006925278.1:2543-3586 GCF_000298275.1 Orycteropus afer afer | reverse complement strand
AAAAAAAAAAAAAAAAGGAAAAAAAAATAACTTCAGAGGTTTCATAGTTAAACTAAATGACTCTTTTAGCTTATCAGTTAATATTAGCATTAAACATTGTAACTAGAAAAACCAAGGTATTATATAACTGTGCCATTTTTGCCTTTTAAAAATTTATCGTGGTAAAATATAGTATTTGTCATTTTAACTACTATTAAGTGTACAATTCAGTGACATCAATTACACTCACAATTTTACACAACCATCATTATAGTCTGTTCCCAAAACTTTTTCATAAATAGGCCCTTTTTTAATGTGAGACTATGAAAGCATTATAAAATGTGTTGCTATCATTGACAAGATAAAACAGCTATGCCTTTTTTAAAGCAACTGTTGCCACACTTCACATCTTATCCTCAGAATTCACATAAAGACTCCTGAGATCATTAAGCAAGCAATGAGCTAATTGACTGACAAGGAACACTTTTTCATGTTCAATTTACCAAAGATAAGTTAATACTAGTTAAAGCTAACATCTTGACCATGACATTTTAGTATGTCAATGATTATATTAAAAATTCAAAGAGCACTCTCTTTTGGGATAACTTTTTTGGAGGTTGAGATCTACTAAAAAGGATAACAAAACTCCCAATGTATTGTCATGGAAATATTGAAACTCCAGTGTCTCCATCAGATCTTCCATCAGAGAGCTGATAATACATCAGAACTTTGATATAACAGACGTTAGATTATTAATGAAGAAGATTTAAATGGAAGTTTGTCAGTGTGATTTTGTGTTTTTTTCCTCCTCCATATCAAAGTAAAATGGAAATCTGTCAATTACTTGCTTGAGAACCTCTGGTGATTTCCTGTTGCCTGTTGTTGTTGTTGTTGTTAAGTGCAGTCGAGTCGTTTCCGACTCATAGCGACCCCCTGCACAGCGGAACGAAACACTGCCCGATCCCGCGTCAGCCCCACAATCCCTGCTATACTTGAGCCCATCGTCGCAGCCACCGTATCAATCCATCTCGTTGAAGGCCTCCCCCTCTTTCGTCGACCCTCCA
>NW_006925278.1:0-1508 GCF_000298275.1 Orycteropus afer afer | reverse complement strand
TTTGGAATAGGCACAAATATGGATCTCTTCCAGTCAGTTGGCCAGGTAGCTGTCTTCCAAATCTCTTGGCATAACTGAGTGAGTGCCTTCAATGGGGCATCTGTTTGTTGAAATATCTCAATTGGTATGCCATCAATTCCTGGAGACTTGTTCTTATGTCCTGTTGCCTAGCATATAAAATTTGAACTCCTCAGTCTTTTATTCTATAACCTACATCAATTTTCTCTTCCTCCCTCATACTCTCCTTAACACTTTGTCAGCTCAGGCCAGACTAATCTACTTGCTATTTCTGACTGCAGACTTTTTTTTTCTATCCTACCTTTGTTATTTCAGCTATATTGTCTGCCTGCCTGGAAGGTGTTTGTTTTATTCTCTACCAAACCCCATTTTTCTCCATCTTGAATCTCTAGTTCAAAGCCCAGTTCTAGGAGTCCCTCAATGATAGATGCCCAGATTTTGTGTCTGTATTTGTTGTTTCTTGTTGATTTGGTTTCTATTGCTCTGAGCCTCCTTGTTCTACCTCTTTTACTTCAATCATAGTTTGTAAGGACTATTGGTAACTTTACAAATATTTAAGTTTGCATCAGGGACTGACAAATTTTTCTCCCTTGATAAGTGGCATGCTTTCTGTTACGTGTTGTTGTTGTATGCTGTGGCGTTGATTCTGACTCATAGGGACCCTATGCAGCAGAGAAAAACTGCCCTGTAGGGCTTCCTAGGCTGCCATCTTTACAGGTGCAGACTGACTAGGTTGTTTCTCCCGTGGACTGTCTGGTGGATTCAAACTGCTGACACTTCTGTTAACCATTGTGCCACCAGAGCTCCTTTTTTGTTACCTACTAGGATGAAAACCCTGTAGTATCCTATTAAAAATTACTTATACATTCTTTCACATTGGGCAATTTACTTCTGTAGAGGAACCACCTCAGAAACCCAAGGAGGGGTTGCTATGAGTCAGGATCGACTCGAAGGCAGTGAGATTATACCCTCCTTTATTGCTTTATGGCTATTTATTGTGTTCATTTTGAATTGTAGATTCATTAATCCCATAAATATGCTCCGTATAATCAGTTTGTTGTCTGTTGTTCATAGAGGCCTTACTCCTCAGGTGTCTAGATATTTGGCCTGTGAGGGTATAATCCTCAGGATATAGTAGGTTTCGAAATCGGGAAATATGAGACCTCTTACTTTGTTTTTCTTCTTCAGTAGTGCTTTGCTTATCTGTGCTCTCTTTCTTTTCTATATAAAATTAGTGACTGGTTTTTCCATTTCCGTAAAGAATGTTGATGGGATCTGGATTGGGATTGCATTGAATTTATAGATTGCTTTGGGTAGTATTGACATTTTTACAATGTTCAGTTTTCCTATCCATGAGCATGGAATATTCTTCCATTTATGTAGGTCTTTTATAGTTTCTTGTAGTAGTATTTCATAGTTTTCTTTATATGGATAATTTGTGTCTCTGGTAAGATTTATTCCTAAGTATCTTATCTTTTTTTTTTTTTTTT
>NW_006925277.1:9579-10610 GCF_000298275.1 Orycteropus afer afer | reverse complement strand
ACATCAATTGGCAAGTGAGGACAACTACAAACAAAAACAGGGAAAAGACAGGGTAGCCACAGAACTTCTAAATGGTAAGGAAGTCAAGAGAGTTGCAAGATAGAATGGACTGTTGTAACAAGATTTGTACCTCACACCATACACAAAAACAAACTCCCGATGGATCAAAGGCTTAAATGTGAAACCTAAAACTATACAGTTCCACAAGGAAAATCTAGGGGCAAATTTAAGGGCCCTAATATAGGGCATAAATAGACTATACAATAGCCAAAAGATGGAAACCACCTAGATGTCCATCAAGTAAGGATGGATAACCAAACTATGGTACATACACACAATGGAATACTATGCAACGCTAAAGAATAATGTAGAATCTGCAAATCACCACATAATGTGGAGGAACTTGGAGGACGCTATGCTGAGTGAAATAAGTCAATCACAAAAGGACAAATATTGTATTAGTCTGTTATTGTAAAAGTTAAGGAAAGGTTTATCTATAGAAGGAAATTTTCTTTGTTGGTTACCAGGGGTGGGAGGGGAGGGGAGGAAATGCTGTTAGATAGATAGAGATAAGTATGGATTTGGGTGAAGAGAAGGGCAATGTACCAAATGTGAGTGACCAATATGGCAGCACTGAGGATGAGACATAGAAAGGTACATGAGAAGTACAGACAACAAATATGAACCCTTTTGCACATACAGTACTGTGTTGTCAGTGAAGGCAAGCATGGGTATATAGGTGGATAGATGGATGGACAGGCTGAACTATTATGTATGTCTATGAAATGGACAGTGTATCCAAGAACATATATAGGGTTGGCAGAGAATGGTCCTATAAGTTTATGTGAATGATCAGAATTCCTAGGTGTATAGTAGAATTGACAAGGGCAAGGTTGTGGTCACTGCTTGGACACAGCCAGCTACCCAAAGGGACCAAGTAGTTGAACCTGCAGGCTTGGGACCACAGTCACAGGGGACATCAAGCTCAATTGGCATAACATACTATATAAAACATTGTTCCACCTCCTACT
>NW_006925277.1:7096-8984 GCF_000298275.1 Orycteropus afer afer | reverse complement strand
AAAAAAAAAAAGAACAGCAAGAAAAACAGAAAGTTACCTACAAAGGGCAACCAAAAAGACCAAGCTCTGATTTCCTGGCAGAAACCATGGGGCAGGAAGGCAATGGGATGATATATATAAAGTCTAGAAAAAAAAATTGCCAAACAAGAAGTATATACCCACCAAAACTGTCCCTCAAATAAGATGGTGAAATTAGAGCACTTCTGGATAAACAGAAATTAAGGGAATTTGTTAATATCTATCCAACCTTATAAGAGATGCTAAATGGAGTCCTACAGACAAAGAAACAACAGAAGCAGATGACAACTGATGATTAACACACATGATAACATAATCCAGAAGTCAAACCAGTTATAAAAGTATCCAAAGTAAGATAAGCTTACAAGACTGCAAACAGGGAACCAGAGATATCAATTAGTAAATGAGGATAACTGCAAACCAGAAAGAGGGAATAAACAGTGTAGGTACAGAACTTCCAAACAGTGAGGATGTCAAGACAATTGTGAGATAGAACAGACCGTTCTATACTTACGCAGAAAATTATAAATCACAGAGTAACCTCAGAAATAAATAAACCTCTGCACCAAAATAAAAAAGAGGACAAACACAAATACTTAGCATATACTAAAACAATAGCAATGAAGGAGTTGATTACATGATTCATAAACAAAATGAGCTCAGCAAAGACAATTATATGACACAAGGAAATCAGCAACACTATGAAAAAACACATAACAAAATGACAGTAATAAATCTGTACTTGTTCATAATTACACTGAATGTAAGTGAATTAACTGAACCACTCAAGAAACAGAGAGTTGCAGACTGGATAAGAAAACACAACCCATCAATATGCTGTCTACAAGAGACTCACCTTAGACACAATGACAAAAATAGACTAAAGGTCAGAGGCTGGAAAAAGATGTATCAAGCAAATGGCAATCAAAAAAGAGCAGGAAAGACGATGTTAATTTCTGATAAAACTGACTTTATTACAAAACCCACTGTAAGAGACAAGGAAAGACATTATATAATAATTAAAGGATCAATTGAACAAGAGGACATAAGCATAATAATTATCTATGTACCCAATGAAAGAGCCCCAAAATAGGTAAATCAGACTTTAACAGAATTGAAAACACAAATAGGTGACTCCACATGCATGGTGTTGTTGTTGTTGTTGTTATGTGCCTTCAAGTGGGACCCGACTCATAGCAACCCCTCCTTGGGTTTCCAACATGGTAGTTCTACAGAAGTAGATTGCCCAATCTTCCTTCCGAGGAGTGGCTGGTGGGTTTGAACCACCAGCCTTCTGGTTAGCAGTCAAGTACCTTAGGCACTATGCTACCAGACTTTAATACACCATATTCAATAATAGCTAGAACAACTGGAAAGAAACTTAACAAAGATGCAGAAGAACTAAACACTATGATCAACCAACTTGACTTTATAGACATCTACAGAGCATTTTACCCAGCAACAGCACCATATACATTATTTTCCAGCACACATAGCATATTCTCCAGGATAGACCATAGAATATGCCACAAAGCAAGCCTCAAAACGTTTGAAAATACTGAAATACTGCAGAGCATTTTCTCGATCACAATGCTATAACATTAAAAATCAACAATAGGAACATTAACAGAAAAAAAAAAACATATGGAATCTGAGTAACATCTCCTTAAAAACTACTGGGTAATAAAAGAAATACAAAATGAAATTAAAAAATTTCCTTGAATCAAATGGGAATGAAAACACAACATACCAAAATCTTTGTGATACAGCAAAAGCAGTGATCAGAGGGCAATTTATAGCAGTAAATGCACATATCAAAAAGAAGAGCCAAAATCAAAACCTTAACCCAATGCCTACAACAATTAGAAGA
>NW_006925277.1:0-3622 GCF_000298275.1 Orycteropus afer afer | reverse complement strand
TTGACTGCTAACCAGAGGCTGGTGGTTCAAACCCACAAGCCACTCCTCAGAAGGAAGATGGGGCAATCTACTTCCATAGAGATACAGCCTCAGAAACTCAAAGAGGGGTTGCTATGAGTCAGATCTGACTTGAAAACCTAGAAGAAACAGACATATTTCTAGTAACATACTCCTTATCTAAACTAACACAGACTGGAAAATTTGAACAGACTCATAACAAAAGAAGGAATCGAACAGGTCATAAAAAATTACCAACAACAACAAAAAAAAACCTCCCGGCTACAACAGTTTCACAGGAAAATTCTAACAAATGTTCAGAGAAGAGCTGACACCAATCCTGCTCAAACAATTCCACAGCATAGAAAAGGATGGTACCCTCCCAAATTCAAAGCAAGCATAACCCTGAAACCAAAACTAGGCAAAGACACCACTAAAAAGGAAAACATCAGACCAATACCTCTCATAAATATAGATGCAAAAGTCTTCAACAAAATCCTAGCCAATAGACTCCAACAACACATCAAAAAAATAAAACATGATGAAGTTGGATTCATACCAGACATAGAAGGATGGTTCAATATTAGAAAAACAATCAGCATAATCCATCACATAAGTAAAATAAAGGAAAAGAACCACAAGACCATATCAGTGGAGGCAGAAAAGGCATTTGATAAAATCCAACACCCATTCCTGATAAAAACTCTCAGAAAAAATAGGAATAGAAGGGAAATTCTTCAACATAATTAAGAGTATATATACAAAACAACACCCAACATTATTGCCAATACAGAGAGACTGAAACCATTCCTCTTGCAAAGAGAAACCAGTCAAGGATGCCCTCTATCACTGCTCCTCTTCAACACTGTATTGGAAGTCCTAGACAGGGCAGTAAGGCAAGAAAGGGAAATAAAAGGCATCCAAATTGTCAAGGAAGAAGTAAAACTATCCCTATTTGTAGATTATATGATCCCATACATAGGAAACCCAAGAGACTCACCAAGAAGAAAACTACTGGAACTAATTAAAAGATTTAGCATTGTGGCAGGATACAAAATCAATCTACAAAAATCAGATGGATTCTATTTTACCAGCAAAGAGGTCTATGAAAAGGAAATCAATACCATTTACAATAGCTGTTGTTGTTGTTAGATACCATCGAGTTGTCTCTGACTCATAGCGACCCTATGGAGCAGAATGAAACACTGCCCAGGACTGTGCCAACCTCACGATCCCAGCTATACCTGAGCCCGTTGTTGCAGCCACTGCATCAATCCATTTCTTTGAGGGCCTATCCCTTTTTCATTGACCCTCCACTTTACCAAGCATGATATCCTTCTCCAGGGAATGGTTCATTCTGACAACATGACCAAAGTACGTGAGACAAAGCCTGGCTATTCTCACTGCCAAGGAGCATTATGGCTGCACTTCTTCCAGGACAGATTTGTTAGTCCTTTTAGCAGTCCATGGTACTTTCAGCATTCTTCTCCAACACCACAACTCAAAAGTATCAACTCTTCTTCAGTCTTCCTTATTCATTGTCCAGCTCTCACAAACATAAGAGACAGTGGAAAATACCTTGCTTTGGTTAGGTGCACCTTAGTCTTCAAGGAAACATCTTTGTTCTTCACCCCCTGAAAGAGGTCTTGTGCAGCACATTTGCCCAATGCAATACGTTCTCTGATGTCTTGACTGCTGCTTCCATTGGAGTTTATTACAATAACTACCACAAAGATAAAATACTTGGGAATAAATCTTACTATGGACACAAAAGACCTATACAAAGAAAACTACAAAATATCACTTCAAGAAACTATTAGACAAAATGACAGCAACCAATTCACACTTATCAATAATTACACTGAATGTTAATGGATTAAATGCACCACTCAAGAGACGGAGAGTTGCAGACTGGATAAGAAATCATAACCCATCAATATGCTGTCTACAAGAGACACACCTTAGAGACAAAGACAAAAATAGACTAAAAAATCAAAGCCTGATTCACTGGCAAGATGACAGACTAGGCAGAAAGACCGTGCTGACCCTCTTCAACAAAGAAAAGGGAAACCAATTAACACAGACACAGAAGATAATCCTGGACCCCTGAGCTTGAAGGGAAGGATACAGAAATGGACTAAACCCCAACAGCAGAAGAATTTGCGTGAAAATAACAAAAAAGGAGACAGACGGCGCTGCAGTCTGGCAGCAATCCTGACGGCACAGACAACTTGGAGATTCCCAAGTGGCGACAGGACCTAAGAATTAACCTAAAAATCAGCCTTGCTAGCCAGGGACTGAACGGAGTACTGTGCACGGTGGCTGGGGAATAAAAAGAGAAGGTGAAGAGAAAGGCGGGCTGAGCTGTAGACTTTTGCTGGTCTGGAGAGCGCTGCCATTTTGAAGAATTAAAAGCAGCTTGACTATTTTACATATTTAAAAAGACAGCACTCTCGCAGATTCCTGGAGCTTGAGAACACGTTCTGCTTTCCAGCAACCCCCAGGACACTCCGGACCTGCAAGACTGAAAAGGTACGACATTCTTCTTGTTACTCTTTTATCCCACATCCTCTTGGTGAATGGAGGTGCGGCCATCCCCCACTCCGACCTACCTTCTGGGCCCACAGGAACTCCATCACAGTCTGTGTACTCAGACAGAGCCTGGGTACCCTGCCCTGTCCTCCACCGATTCTTTTCTCTCTCTCTCTCTCTCTCTCTCTCTCTCTCTCTCTCTCTTTCCTTTTCGCTTTCTTTTTTCTGGTGATTAGTCTACTTGTATTTGTGTGTTTTAAAACAACTTCATTAATAATACTTTTGTCCTTTTTATTATTAGTCTTAATCTTCTCCTCCCAGGTCCTAGTTTTCAGCATTTTCACGTTTCCCTGTTCCTGGTTGAAATCTATTTTTTTAATTTTTTTCTTTTTTTTTTTTTTTTTAATTTAAGGTTTGTTTGTTTTTTCATTTTTTCCCCTTTTTTCTCATGGGTAACTTCGTTCTTTGTTTTTCTGTTTGTATTCTTCCCATTTTTTTCTTCATTATTCTCATTCTCTACTTTTTTTCTCTTAGTGCCCTATGCCCAGATATTATAGGTTTTCCTGTTTTTTCTTCTTCTTTTTCCCTTTTTTCCTTTTTGACTACCATTCCTGTGCCATTACATGGTGTGTCTTTTGTCCATGTGCTTTTAGTTTTTTGATGGTTATTCACTTGTAATTTGTGTCTAACTGAGTGGGAGACAACAGTCCCCATAAGACACAACTACACCCATACCTCCTGCAACTTCACTTATTGAGCGACAGCCACTACCTTCTTCTCCACCAATGGGCCAACGATAAAAAACCACCAAGGAGAACCTGAATCACTCTTGGCTGCTCTTAACAGTTAACAGAGATCTAAATACAACAACACCACGATGCCTCGGAGGCAAGAAACCATCACAGTCCACACAAACAAGCAGGACAAAGTGGTAGAAACAAGGGAGCAGGATATAGACCCCAAACACATCCCTGAGGAAGAAGCAGCATTGGAACACTCTGATAAGGAATTCAAAAGAATTATATTTAGGTATCTTCAAAGGATTGAGAGACAGACCAAAGAAAACACAGAAAAAAAATCTTACAAGAATTTT
>NW_006925276.1:5937-8392 GCF_000298275.1 Orycteropus afer afer | reverse complement strand
CACCAGCCACTCCTTGGAAGGAAGGTTGGGTAATCTACTTCCATAGCAATACTGCCTCGAAAACCCAAGGAGGGGTCGCTATGAGTCAGGTCCAACTCCACATCACATAACCACAACAACAACATACACTGATGATACAACTTTACTTGCTGAAAGTGAGGGTGGCTTGAAGCACTTACTGATGAATATTGAAGAATACAGTCTACAGTATGGATTACATCTCAATATAAAGAAAACAAAAATCCTCACAACTGGACCTATAAGCAGCATCACGAGAAATGGAGAAAAGATTGAAGTTGTCAAAGACTTCACATTGCTTGGTTCTACAATTGATGCTGAGGGAAGCAGCAGTCAGGACATCAGATGGCATATAGTACTGGGAAAATAGGCTACAAAGGACCTCTTTCAAGTGCTGAAGATCAAAGATATCTCCCTGAGGACTAAGGTGCACCTGACACGAACCATGATATTTTCAGTCACCTCATATGTATGTGAGAGCTGGATGATGAAGAATGAAGACCAAAGAAGAGCTGATGCTTTTTAGTTGTGATGCTGGTGAAGAATGCTGGAAGTTCTGGATAGTGCTGCTAAAAGCACTAACAAATTTGTCCTAGATTAACTGCAGCCAGAATCTTCCTTGGAAGTGAGAATGGCCAGACTTCATCTCACATACTTTGGTCATGTTGTCAGAAGGGACCATTTCCTGGAGAAGGATGTCAAGAGGGGAAGGCCCTCAACCAGATGGATTGACACAGGGGCTGTGGTGATGGGCTCAAGTATAGCAAGGATCATGGACCTGGCATGGGACCTGTGCATAGGGTCACTGCTATGAGTCAGAGACAACTCTACGACACCAGCAACAACAACAGGGGTTGAAGAGGAGGAGAGGGAACACTGCAAAAATCAAATAAAATAAAATGAAAACAGTATGTGGAATAAATATAAATACAACAATGTCACAATGTCTCATAGACAACACACCATCACAGTCCACACAAAGAAGCAAGATAAAGCAGTAGAACAACGTGCCAAAATACAGACCCAGCGTACATCTGTGAGGAAGAAGCAGCATTGGAACACCCTAATAAGGGATTCAAAAGAATAATATTTAGGTACCTTCAAAGGATTTACAGACAGATCAAGGAAAACAATGACAATATTAAGGAAAACGCAGGCCAAATCCTAGAACAATTTCAGAAAACAATACAAGTACAGAATGACAAAATAAATGAAAAATTGGAAATGATATAAAATCTACAGATAGAAATCCAGAAGATTAACACAAAATTTTCAGAAATAGATAACACGTTGAATGGGCAAAGGAGTAGAATTGAATGCACAGAAGAACTAGGGAGATTGAACACAAGTATCTCAACACTTCTTTGGAAAGGGATCAATCAGAAAAAAGATCAAAACAAAATGAAGAAAGCCTAAGATTCATGTGGGATACCATCAAGATGAATAACCTATGTGTAATTGGAATTCCAGAACACGAAGAAACAAATAAAACCACAAGGAAAATAGTCAAAGATTTGTTGGAAGAGAATTTCCCTGATATGATGAAAGATAAGAATATAACCATTCAAGAAATCCAATGAACCTCAAACAGGATAGACCCAAAAGAAAAACACCAAGACATATCATCATCAAACTCACCAAAACCAAAGACAAAGAAAGAATCCTGAAAGCAGCACAGGAAAAATGAAAAGTTAACTACAAAGGGCAACCAGTAAAACTAAACTCTGATTTCTCAGCAGAAACTATGCAAGTCAGAAGGCAATGGGATGGTATATATATAAAACCCTGAAAGAAAACAATCTCCAACCAAAAATTATATATCCAGCAAAATTGTTCCTCAAATATAATGGTGAAATTAGTACATTTCCAGATAAGCAGAAATTAAGGGAATTTTTTAAAACCAGACCAATCTTACAAGAGATGCTAAAGGGAGTCCTTTGGACAGAGAACCAACAACAGCAAACAATAACCGACCATTAACACACATGACGACATAACCTGAACCAACCCAGTTATGGAACTACCCAAAGTAAATAATCCTACAAGATTGTAAACAGGGAACTAGAGACATCAATTGGCAAATGAGTTCAACTGCAAACCAGAAAGAGGGAAAAAAATTGTGTAGTTACACAATTTCTAAATGGTAGAGAATTCAAGACAACTGCAAGATAGAATGGACTGTTCTAAACTTGAGAAGAAATTTATAAATCACAGGGTAACCTCAAAAAAGTGATAAATCTTCACATCAAAATAAAATAATAAAAAAAGGACTAGCACAAATATTTAGCAAATACTAAAACAATACTAAATACTAAATACTAAAACGACTTGTTCATTGCAAACACCTTTTTTCAACAACACAAACGGAGGCTGTACATGTGGACTTCACCAGATGGAACACACAGGAATCAGATTGACTACATCTGTGGCAAGAGGC
>NW_006925276.1:0-1253 GCF_000298275.1 Orycteropus afer afer | reverse complement strand
TCGGGTTTGACTCGACGGCACATAACAACAACAACAACAACATACCATTTACAATAGCTGTCCATAAAATAAACTACTTGGGAATAAATCTTACAAGGTCACAAAGACCTGTACAAAAACAAAGACAACTAAAAACACTACTTAGGAAACCATAAGAGAGCTACATAAATGGAAGAACATACCATGCTCAGGAATAGGAAGATTGAATATTGTGAAAATGTCAATACTACCCAAAGCAATCTATACATTCAGTGCAATCCCAATCCAGATCCCATCAACATTACATTCTTTAAGGATATGGGAAAAAATCAGTCACTAATTTTATATGGAGAAGAGAATAAGCAAAGCACTATTGAAGAGGAGGGAGCTCTGGTGTCATACCACCTAAGGCATTTGACTGCTAACCAGCCACTCCTCAGAAGGAAGGTTGAGCAATCTACTTCCATAATGATACTGCCTTGGGAACCCAAGGAGGGGTCACTATGAGTCGGATCCAACTTGACAGCAGTGAGTTTTTGAGAGTATTGAAAAAGAACAAAGTAGGAGGTCTCACACTCCTGGATCTCAAAACCTACTATACAGGCATAGTAGTCAAAACTGCCTGGTATTGGTACAACAACAGGCACACAGATCAGTGGAATAGAATTGAGAACCCAGTCAACTGATTTTTTGACAAAGGGCTGAAATCCATTAAATGGAGGAGAAATGGTCTCTTTCAAAAATGGTGCTGGCAAAACTGGATATCCATTTGCAGAAAAATGAAACAAGATCCATACCTCACACCACACACAAATACTAACTCCAGATGGATCAAAGACTTAAATGTGAAACCTAAAACCTTTATAAAGTTCCTCAAGGATAAAATTGGGGCAAATTTATTGGCACTAATAAATGGTATAAACAGACGATCAAGCATAACCAAAAATGCACAAACAACAGAAGATAAGCTAGATGAATGGGGCCTTCTAAAATTAAATTTTTATGTGCTTCCAAAGAATTCTCCAAAAGACTAAAAAGAGAACCTATAGACTGGGGGAAATTATTGGGCAACAACATATCTGACAAGGGACTTAGCTGTAAAATTTATAGAAAACTCCAACATCTCAATAAATAAAAGACAAATAATCCAATTTAAAAATGGTCAGAAGAACCAATCCAATTTAAAAATGGGCAGAAGACATGAATAGACACTTCACCAAGGAGGATATTCAAGCGGCCAACAAACATATGAAGAAATGCTCACGATCATTAGC
>NW_006925275.1:7911-10773 GCF_000298275.1 Orycteropus afer afer | reverse complement strand
AATGAAAAATTAGAAATGATTCTAAATCTACAGATGGAAATCCAGAAGATTAATACTAAATTGTCAGAAATAGATAACACATTGAAAGTGCAAAGGAGTAGAATTGATGCAATGGAAGACAGGATTAATGAGATGGAAGACAAACACCTGAATACTTCTTTGGAAAGAGATCAATCAGGAGGAAGATCAAAACAAAATGAAGAGAGCCTAAGGTTCATTTGGGTTACCATCAAAAGGAATAAACTACATGTCATTGGAATTCCAGAACAGGAAGAGAAAAATAAAACCACTGAGAAAAATGTCCAAGATTTGTTGGTAGAGAACTTCCCTAATATGATGAAAGATGAGAATATATCCATTCAGGAAGTCCAGTGAACCCCAAACAGGATAGACCCCAAAAGAAAATTACCAAGACATATCATCATCAAACTCATCAAAACCAAAGACAAAGACAGAATCCTGAAAATAGCACGGGAAAAATAAGAAGTTACTTACAAAGGACAGCCAGTAAGAATAAGCTCCAATTTCTCAGCAGAAACTATGTGAGTGAGAAGGCAATGGGATGGTATATATAAAACCCTGAAAGAGAAAAATTTTCAACCAAGAATTATATGCACGGCAAAGTTGTCCCTCAAATATGGTGGTAAAATTAGGAGATTTCCAGATAAGCAGAAACTAAGGGAATTTGCTAATACCAGAACAACCTTACAAGAGATACTAAAAGGAGTCTTTTGAACAGAGAACCAAAAATAGCAAACAACAACTGACCATTAGTACACAAGATGACATAACCCAGAAACCACAGCTATGGACATATCCAAAGTAGAATAAGTTTACTGGATTGTCAACAGGGACCAGAGACATCAATTGTCAAGTGAGGACAACTACAAACCAAAAGAGGGAAAATACTATGTAGTACAGAACTTGTAAATGGTGAGGAAGTCAAGAGAGTTGCAAGATAGAATGGACTGTTCTAAACTCAGGGAGAAAATTAATAATCACAGAGTAACCTCAAAGAAAAATGATAAACGTTCACATCACAATAAAAGAGAGGACAAACACAAATATTCAGCAAATACTAAAACAACAGCAACAAAGGAAATGATAACACGATCCATAAGCATAATGAGCTCAGCACAGAAAATAATATGGAACAAAGAAACAAGTGACACCATGGGAAAAAAAAAACATAACAAAATGACAGCAACCTATTCATATTTGTCAATAATTACACTAAATGTTAATGGATTAAATGCACCACTCAAGAGATGGAGAGTTGCAGATTGGATAACAAAACAAAAACCATCAATATGCTGTCTACAAGAAACACATCTTAGAGACAAAGACACAAATAGACTAAAAATCAAAGATTAGAAAAAGATATATGAAGCAAATGGCAACCATAAAAGAGCGAGAGTGGCAACATTAATTTCTGATCAAATTGACTTTAAGATAAAAACCACCATATGAGACAAGGAAAGGCATCATATAATGATTAAAGGATCAATTGAATGAGAAGATATAACCATAATAAATATCTATGGACCCAAGGAAAGAGCTCCAAATACATAAATCAGACTTTAAAAGAGTTGAAAAGGCAAATGGATGACTCCACAGTCATAGTTGGAGACTTTAATACACCACTTCCAATGAAGGATAGAACAACTGGAAAGAAACTCAACAAAGATTCAGAAGAGCTAAACAATACAATCTACCAACTTGACGTTATAGATATCTACAGAGCACTTAACCCAAAAACAGCACAATATACATTCTTTTCCAGTGCACATGGAACATTTTCCATGATAGATCATATGTTGGCCATAAAGCAAGCCTTAATAAATTTAAAAACATTGAAATAATGCAAAGCATCTTCTCAGAACACAATGCTATCAAATTAGAAATCAACAATAGGGAGATCAATGGAAAAAGTGTAAACACATGGAAACTGAATAAGACCCTCCCTAAGAAAGATTGGGTAGGAGAAGAAATCAAAAATGAAATTCAAAAATTCCTTGAATCAAACAATAATGAAAACAAAGCATACCAAAATCTTTGGGAAACAGCCAAAGTAGTGATCAGAGGCCAATTTATAGCAATAAATGCACACATCAATAAAAGAAGTGTCCAAATCAACACTTTAAATCAACATCTCTTCAAAAAAGGCAAGGAGACAGCATCTTCTGACCTCCTCTAATCCCACAAGAGGGGGACAGAATCACCATCAATAGCCCAAGGCCTATTATTACAAGGCCAGACATGCTGCCTCCCTCCAGCCCTGTCACCAACCATTCCTCCCAAAGCACTCACCACGTCTCTCCTGGGTTTAATAATTCACTGCAGTGGCCACAAAGAACTCACAGGTTATGGGGTTTATTAGAGAAGCAGCAGGCTACAATTCAAGTTCAGGAAGAACACTCAGTCTCTCTCTCAGCCCACAGTCTCTCTCCTAACAGTCTCTCACAGTCTCTCTCCCAACAGTGAGTGTCCCTCAGTGTCTCACTCAGTAATGCGTGTCTCTTGCATCTCTTTCCCAGAAGCATGTGTGTCTCTTTCAGTAGCACGTCTTCCTCAACCAGCAGTCTGAGAGAGACTTCTTCTGCCTCTAGGAGGCCTCCTTTTGAGCCTGGCAGAGGGGCCAAAGTAACCAATCATAACATCAGAATTCTAAGCACCTGAGAGAGAGCAGGAACCTCCCAGAACATTGCTTTGTGTTATGCCCAACAGAAATACCCCAGGTGGATAACTCTTACAATCACAAGCTCCTCAGTTGCTCACAGCAAATTCCACCACAGAGTTTACAAAGACTTATGGCTAGAAAAGCCACACTAAGTAATTTACTACACCGCAATCTCCAACAAT
>NW_006925275.1:5510-6297 GCF_000298275.1 Orycteropus afer afer | reverse complement strand
TTTACAATAGCTACCAAAAAAATAAAATACTTGGGAATAAATCTTACCAGGGACACAAAAGACCTGTACAAAGAAAACTATAAAAACTACTTCAAAAAACCATAAGAGATCTACATAAGTGGAAGAACATCCTATGCTCGTGGATAGGAAGATGGAACAGTGTGAAAATGTCAGTTCTACATGAATGAATCTATACATTCAATTCAATCCCAATCCAGATCCCATCAACATTTTTTAAGGATATGGAAAAAACAATCACTAACTTTATATGGAAAGGAAAGAAACCTTGGATAAACAAAGCAATATTGAAAAAGAACAAAGTAGGAGGTCTCACACTGCCGGATCTCAAAACCTACTATACAGCCACAGTAGTCAAAACTGCCAGGTATTGTTACAATGACAGACACATAGACCAATGGAATAGGGTTGAGAACCCAGAAATTGACCCATCCACCTATGGTAAGGTGACCTTTGACAAAGGGCTGAAATCCATTAAATAGGGAAGAGAATGTTTGTTTAATAAATGGTGCTGGCAAAACTGGAAATCCATTTGCAGAAAAATGAAACAATGTACCTCACACCAGACAAAAAAAAAAAAAAAAAAACGAACTCCAGATGGATTGAAGACTTAAATATGAAACCTAAAATTATAGTGTTCCTCAAGGAAAAACTAGGGGCAAATTTAGGGGACCTAATATATGGCATAAATAGACTATCAAGTATAACCCAAAATGCACAAACAGCAGAAGAAAAACTAGATGAATGGGACCTTCTAAAAATTAAATTT
>NW_006925275.1:3013-3710 GCF_000298275.1 Orycteropus afer afer | reverse complement strand
GGGTAGCATCAAAGCTGAATCAGGTTTCTGGCTTGTGTAAGTGGATTAGAGGTGCCAACAACCAAGGACCAAGTGCTGTATCCCAACTGATGGGGCACCTTCTTAGGTGTTTTTTGTAGATAAATATAGTCTGAAAAAAGTTTGAAGCAATATTGCTGTTATGCAATAAGGATAAACCAAACCAGTTGCCAATGAGTTGATCCAACTTATGGTGATCCATTGAATGTCAGAGTAGAACTGTGCTCCAGTGTTTTTAAGAGCTTATTTTTCAGAAGTAGATCACCAGGCCTTTCTTCTGAGATGCCTCTTGGTGGACTCAAACCTCCAAATTTTCCATTAGCAGCTGAGCATGCTAACTGTTCTCACCACTCAGCAATTCTGCAACAAAGATAGAAGATTATAATGAAAGCAGATCTCAGACCAAATTTCACCATACATTTAGATATTTATTATTTACTAGCAAGCAGGCACAGTGTGCATACAACCTATTTTGTAAGCTTTTAGTAATCCTAACTCCAAGGAGTGTATCTACCTCAGGTAAATGCTCGACTCATGCCTGTCTATTGTTTGGCTGGAAGCCACAGGTGTGGGTTCAATTAAAGACCTGAAGGGCATCTAGGGGCCATAGTCTCAGTGGTTCCACCAGGCTCTATCGGACCAGCAAACCTGATCCCCCTGTTTTTTTTTTTTTTTTTTT
>NW_006925275.1:0-597 GCF_000298275.1 Orycteropus afer afer | reverse complement strand
TTCAATGTTTTTTAAATTTATTAAGGCTTACTTTATGGCCTAACATATGGTCTATCATGGAATATGTTTCCATGCCCATGGTCCATGGGAGAAGGATGTATATTGTGCTGCTGTTGGGTGAAGTGCTCTATAGATGTCTATAAGGCCAAGTTGGTGGATTGTATTGTGTAGCTCTTCCACATTTTTTTGAGTTTCTTTCCAGTTGTTCTATTCTTCAAAGAAAGTGGTGTATTAAAGTCTCCCACTATGACTGTGGAGTCATCTATTTGACTTTTCAAGTCTTTTAAAGTCTGATTTATATATTTTGTAGCTCTTTCATTGGGTCCATAGATATTTATCATGGTTATATCTTCATATTCAATTGATCCTTTAATCATTATGTAGTGTCTTTCCTTGTCTCATATGGTGGTTTTTGTCTTAAAGTCAATTTGATCAGAAATTAATATTGCCACTCCTGCTCTCTCACAATTGCCATTTGCTTGATATATCTTTTTCCAATCTTTGATTTTTTGTCCATTTTTGTCTTTATCTCTAAGGTGTGTCTCCTGTAGGCAGCATATTAATGGGTTTTGTTTTCTTATCCAATCTGCAACTCTC
>NW_006925274.1:8668-12124 GCF_000298275.1 Orycteropus afer afer | reverse complement strand
AAAAAAAAAAAAAAGTAAGCAAGTCAAAGCCTTGGGCAATATTATGTGATCCTTAGGGTTTTTACTGGCTAATTTTCAGAAGTAGATCACTAGGCTTTTCTTCTTACTCTGTCTCAGTCTAGAAGCTCTGCTGAAACTTTTTCACTATCAGTAATCCTGCTGGTATATGAAATACTAGCAGCATAACTCCGAACATCATAGCAACACACAAACCACCACAATCTGACAAACTGATTACAAATCTGCTATACTGCCTACCAATTAAAAGATTCTCATATGGTGCCTTTAAAAAAAAAAAGAGGCTAACCAAAGGCTGAACCATATAAATTCCAATATGACTTTTTTTACTTACAAAAATGGCAATTTCATGTGACTCAACCTAATATACACTATTTCCTTCTAAAAGATGTACCTGAAACAAAAACACATACAAGTTTATAAAAACATAAATCATCAGGCAAATTAAAACAAAAAGAATACTGAAATTGGCAAATAGAGTATCAGTGTCTGATTGAGGCCAAAAGCACTAAATAGGACAAATAAGGTCTTTTTATATTGGTAAATGGTACAAGTCACACTGAAGCACTCTTAGTCAAAAGCCTTTATATACCAACAGCATAACATCAAATACATAAGCAAAAACTGTTAAAAATATAATGAAAAATTGTCAGATGCAGAAATCAAGCAGAAGGCAACTTAGCTGCTGACAGATCAAATGCATAAGAAATGAGGATACAGAACAAGAAGTTTAATTTGTATGGTCAATTAACATATATTTGTATAAATATTAAGTACTACAGAAAACTATCATTTTAGCCAAACATAAAGGTTCACTTTCAAAACTGATTATACCCTGAACATACACATTGCCATCAAGTCAATTCCAACTAGTAACAATTCTATATGATAAACTAGAATTTCCCCCATAGAGTTTCCAAGGCTGTAAATCTTTGTGGAAGTAAACTGCCTCACCCTTCTCGCCTGGATCAGCTGGTGGGTTCCAACGCCAACCTTTTGTTAGCAACCAAATGTTTAACCACTGTGCCACCAGAGCTCCTGGTCATACCCTAGATCACACCAAAAAAAAATCTTTACCAATTTTTAGAGTAGAAGTTGTTTAGGATTTTTCTTTGAAACCCCAGGAGGGGTCGCTATGAGTTGGGGCCGACTCGACGGCAAACAACAACAACAATAAAGAATACAATTCAATAGAATATCAACTTCACTTTATGTAAAGTAGAGAGGATCCCAATTGCTCATTTACTGTTCAATCTCCCCCAACAGCATCTAGATCTGTTTTGTGCACTGCTGTATCCTCAGCATCTAAAACAGTGACTGATTCATAATAAACACTAAATAAATAGGTGTTGGATGAATGAAATTAAAAACACTATATTTAAGGAGTATTAAAGACATCAAAGACAATTGCAGGCTGTAAAATGTAAAAAAATGAGAATACTACATA
Source organism: Orycteropus afer afer (assembly GCF_000298275.1). Taxonomy (NCBI): domain Eukaryota; kingdom Metazoa; phylum Chordata; class Mammalia; order Tubulidentata; family Orycteropodidae; genus Orycteropus; species Orycteropus afer. Next base: position 10,659 of record NW_006925274.1, on the reverse strand, counting down.
ACAAAGAACTGCTATTTCTCATCCTTTAAAAACTTGGAATTAGAAATACCATTTGACCCAGCAGTTCCATTACTAGGTATACATCCTATAGAAGTAAGACCCAGGAAAAGAACAGATATATGCACACCCATTTTCATCATAGCACTATTTACAATAGCAAAAAGATGGAAACAACCTAGATGCCCATCAACAGAACAATAGATAAACAAACTATGGTATATACACACAATGGAATAATATGCAACACTTAAGAATAACATAGAGTCTACAAAACACCAAGTAACATGGACGAACTTGGAGGATATTATGCTGAGTGAATCACAGAAGGACAAATATTGTATCAGTATGTTATTGTAAAAAGTCAAGGAAAGGTTTATATATAAAAGGAAATTTTCTTTGCTGGTTACCAGGTGTGGGAGGGGAAGGAAGGAAACACTGCTAGGTAGGTAGAGTCAAGTATTGATTTGGGTGAAGGGAAACACAATGTGCCAAATGTGAGTGAGCAACATGGTGGTATTGAGGAAGAGGAAGACATAGAGAAGTGCATGGGAGGTACAGACAACAAAGATGAATCCTTTTGCATATACAGTACAACATTGTCAGTGATGGCAAACATTGATCTACGGGTGGATAGATAGGTAGGCAGGCTGAATAAGTAGGTATGTCTATGCAGGGGGCAGAGTGCCCATGACCATGTATAGGGTTGCCAGACAATGTTTCTATAAGTGTATTTGTATGTTCTGTAAGAATTTCCATGCATATCGTAGAGCTGACAAGGGACAAGGCTGTACTCATTTCTTGGCTACAACCAACTACCCAGAGGAAGCAAGTAGTTGGACGTGTGGGCTGAGGCCCATGGTCACAGGGGATATCAAGCTCACCTGGCATAACATACTACACAAAAACAACGTACCACATCCTATTTTAGTGACTAGAGACTGGGCTCTTAAAAGCTTGCAAGCAGCCACCTAGATACAAGGTTGGTCTCTCCTCCTCCAGAGCAAAGAAGAATGAAGAAAACCAAAGACACACAGAAACAATCAGTCCAAGGGACTGGTACTCCACGCGATCCTCAGCTTTTACAACTATGAGACCAGAAGAACTAGATGGTGCCCGGCTACCACTGTCAACCACTTGGAGGGGGATCTATGTAGGAGATCCTGGATAGAGTGAGAGAATAATGTGGAACAAAACTCAAAATCATTTAAAAAAAAGAAAGGACCAGGTTTGCTAGTCTGATAGAGCCTGATAGAACCACTGAGACTATGGCCTCTAGATGCCCTTCAGGTTGGAATTGAACCCACTCCTGTGGCTTCCAGACAAACAAAAGATAGGCATGTGAGCCGAACATTTACATTAGGAAGATATACTCCTTGGAGAGATCAATCATGGGGGAAGAGAAGGGCTGTATATGCACAGGGAGACAGCTCAGGGGGCAGGAGTGCATGGAAGGGAAGAACACAGGGAGGAGGTGGCTACGGGGAGGAAGTGGGAGGGGGGCTGTTGTGTTGTAGGAGATTGCAATCAATGTCATGAGACAAAGTTTATGTGAATTGCTGTATGGAAGATGAATTTGCTCTGTAAACTTTCACCCAAATCTCCATAAATTTTTTAAAAAAAAGGAACTGCTGTTCTGTCCCCAAAAAGCTTTACAGTAACATACCATGTAAACTGCCACTGTAATTTGAAAGCGTAAAGTGAAAAACTACTAAAACTAGTAAGAGATTTCTGAAGAATCTTAGAAATGTATTTACCTAAGAGCTATCTAAGAATATTAAATATAATTCATATCAGATAGATAATTAAGTATCTAAGTATAATAACAGCTCTTAGAACATACCAAGTGAGGCACTTGACTGCTAACCAGAAGGCTGGTGGTTCAAACCCACCAGGCACTCCTCGGAAGGAAGATGGGGCAATCTACTTCCGTAGTGATACTGCCTCGGAAACCCAAGGAGGGGTCACTATGAGTCGGGTCTGACTCGATGGTA
>NW_006925274.1:6342-8133 GCF_000298275.1 Orycteropus afer afer | reverse complement strand
TTCCTTCCAAGGAGTGGCTGGTGGGTTTGAACTGCCAGCCTTCTGGTTAGTAGTCAAGTGCCTTAAGCACTATGCTACCAGAGATATTTAATTTTTAAACATCTTCTTAAATGTATTTTCTATGAAGAGATAACCAGTATTACTTTTATTATTAAGCAGCCTGCCAGATGTAAAATACACTAATGCAACAGCTTTCTTTTACCATCTGTATCACATTACCCTCACCAAAAGTGGGTAGAAGGAACCCATTTATGATAGGCAATAATACAGGTATCTAAGAATAAACTTATGATATACACAGAACTTAAAGAAGATGAATCTTACTAAGGCATATAAAAACTCCAACAAATACAGACACATATAGTATTCTAGGATAGCAGAAAACTGACCATTATGTAACCACATACTTAAAGACTGATTTACAAATTCAATCTAATTCCATTAAAATTTTAAGAGTTCTTGTGAAATCTGATGAAATACTCTAAGCCTCAGAATGGTGGTTAAGGGCATGAACTCTAAAGAAAGACTAGCTGGGTTTGAATCCTGTTTCCTCAGCTTACAAGTAATGTCACCTTGGACAAATACTAAACCTCTGCATCTCAATTTTTGCATCTACAAAATGGTGATATAACACCATCACTGGGTTGTTATGAGGACTGAATGAATTAACACAAGCATGATTCATGACCCATATTAATTGCTTAGTAAATATCAGATAGTATTCAAATCTGGAATATAGGGGGAAAATAAGCAAGAAATTTTGGAGTGAAAAGGGAGAAGTAAAGGAAAAATTAATTGAAATTGTGTGATGTGACACTGCCATAAGAAATCACAGGCAAACCAAAGTAACCAAATACAGAACTCAAGAACTTACCTGTATGCATAAGAATGTGGTATATGATAAAAATGTTGTATTTCAAAGCATTAGTGAATGCAAAGTTTATTCAAGTTATTGGTGATAGGACAATCGTCTAACTGTAAGAAAAAAAATTACACTAGATCTCCATCTAAAACCATATTCAAAATAAATTTCAAAAGGATTTTGATTCTTTTTAAATAACAAAAAATCACAACTATTTCTGAGATCAAGATGAGGAAGAAATAACCATAAAGCAAAGTAAGAGATCATAAAGAAAACGACTGATAAATTTAATTCCATAAACATTTAACACTTCTGAATATTAAATGACATAGCAAAATATTTAAAAAAAGTTAGAAATATGATAAAATGGTCTAAAAATATAATAAGCTTTCAGAAATAAAGGAAAAAAAAATGACTAATCGAAAATAAAGGACATAAAATGACAAATGACCAATACATATATTATTAACTATCTTCTAGCATCTATTCAAGTCCCAGTGGCATTACAGTTATTCACTCACCTGCTAAATGAAAGGTTGGCAGTTTGAACTCAACCAGCAGCTTAGCAGGAAAAAGAGACGGGGATCTGCTTCCACAAAGATTACAGCCTAGAAAATCCTATGGGGCTGTTCTACTCTGTCACATGGGGTCACTATGAGTAGGAACCAACTTGAGAACACACAGCAACATCTATTATTCTATCCCTTCTCCACTTGTGCAGCAGTCCCAATCCTTAGGGGGAAAAGTAGAGCCTGACTGAACTCTAAACCAATTACATAATCTCTTTTACCTCAACACTTTTTTTAAAGAGGGGCACTAAGTCAGCCCCAGGGTTACAGGTGAGGAGAGACAACGCAGGGACGCCAGAGTAGCAGGCCGGAAGAGCAGGAGAAAGGGGATAAAAGCCTTGAACCCAGACAGAAGAGCAA
>NW_006925274.1:0-1787 GCF_000298275.1 Orycteropus afer afer | reverse complement strand
AGATGGATTGATACGGTGGCTGCAATGATGGGCTCAAGTATAGCAGGGATTGTGGGGCTGGCGCGGGATCGGGCAGTGTTTCGTTCTGCACCCCCTGCACAGAACGTCGGAAATGACTCAACGGCACTTAACAACAACAACAACAAGTCCTAAACCAATTAGCATGGCATTTTCCTGACAACAGCTTGGGAATGAATACTAAACTTAATGAAAAACTAAACTGTCTCATTAGACTAAATCCACGTAAGAATGTACTAGAGAAGGAAGAGAAATTGGTCTCTTTTGGGACAGTATCACTTGTAAATATGAGGTTTATAAGATGTGGTAGTTAAGGTTATGTGTCAACTTGGCTGGGCCTGGTTGAGTGGCTGGGCAGTTGGTTGTAGTTTATTCCCCTTGATGAGACTGGCAATCGACTCCATGGTGGAATCTGCCACGAGCAGCTGAGTAGCTGCCTTAGGGATGTGATATGCTTCTAGTATGTAAGGAGAAGTGTTGAGAAAAGTCTCCAGCTTTTTGGCATGCTTGGGCCTTACAGGTAGCTGAATCTTCATTTAACAGCCTGCCATGTTTTCTGCTGATCTTGGGACTGTCTCTGGACTTGAATTAATGGCCTACTGTGCTGTTTGCTAATATTGGAACTTGCCATTTTATTTGTCAATCTTGGGCTTGTTAGCCTCAGCAGCCAGCAGCTGCCTGAGTGAAGAGATACCTCTAGCTCCAGTAGGCCAGGAGCAAGAGGCAGAGCTGAAGCCCAAGGTTGAGGGGCTTTCACCCAGACCCTACCTAGAGCTTGGCACTGTGAACTCGGACTTCTAGCCTCCAAAACTGTGAGAATAAACTCCCGTCTGTTAAAGCCACCCATTTGTTATATTTCTATTAGAAAAGCACAGAGCAACCAAAACATAAAAGATCTTAGGTGTTGGGAAAAGGGTAAAAGACAGTTCTGAAAAATAAAGAAGGCTCTTCCTTCAGTTGAAGCTAAAGAACCTGAAGAGACATGCTTTGCTGTAAATTAGATAATTACAGTTTAGTTTGGATCAAGAATAACAGTAGACTAGAAAATCAAACAAATTGTTTTTCAGAGAACTAGCCATTAAGACATGTAAGACCAGTGGCCAGTTATGGTCAAGCAGTTTCTGATTCATGGCAACCTCGTATGTGTCAAAGTAGAACTCTGCTCCATAGGGTTTTCAATGGTTGATTTTTTTATAAGTAGACCACCACGTCTTTCTTCCAAAACATTTCTGGGTGGGCTTGAACCTCCAACCTTTCAGTTTAACAGTCAATGTGTTAAGCATTGTACCACCTAGGGACTCCAAGACATACAATAGGCTAGACAAATATCCCATCCCAAAATGAACAAAACTAAATTCTTTATCTATTGTTTACTTCTCTTGATTTGTATATAAAAAGTTATGTAAACACATATTTTCATTGCCAAGGAAAGTAAATATGGTGGAAATATGTTTGCAAACTACAATGCCCTATATAAATCTTACTGAAATTGTTCAGATGGAAATAGAAGCTTCTCTAGAAACAAAGATAATTATTGAGAAGAGCCACAGCAGTTTATAAAATACTTGCATGATAGTTCTATGAGTTTCAAGTAAGGAAAATGATCACCTTTAGCTGATGTATAAACAAATAATTTCCGGAGGCGGGGCAAGATGGCGGACTAGGCAAAAGGACTGCACAGACCCTCTTCAACAAAGAAAACGGAAACCAATTAACACAGACACAGAAGATAATCTTGGACCCCTGAGCCTTGAAGGAAAGGATGCAGA
>NW_006925273.1:8850-10813 GCF_000298275.1 Orycteropus afer afer | reverse complement strand
TGTGATCACTCTTCTGGTTAAGAATTTTGTTTGAGGCGGCTTCAAACTGGTTCCTTCTGGTTCCACCCTCTGCGGAGAATCTGCATTTCTACCCCAGATATACTGAATCAGAATCCACATTTTAACAAAATCCCCAGGTGATTATTATGTATACATAAGGCTCATGCAGGGATCTTGTTAAAATGTAGATTGTGATTCAGTACATCTGGAGTGGAAATGCAAATTCTCCGCAGGGGTCAAACTGGAATGAACCTTGGTTTGAGGTCCTGAGACATGGGTTAAATTTAACTGAGATCATTAACTAAATGAATTTTAGGGTAGGATTTCAGCTGTAAACAATCTGACAGGGTGATTGGCAGCCTCTCATTATAGAGGCGTAATGATTAATTAACACAGAGCTTAATTAATTTTGTAAGGCAAGGAACAGTATTTCTTTGCAGTGAAAATCAATATTTGAACTCTGGGAGCTCCTTCTCTGAGTTAATTTCACTCAGCTATTTAGCTCACTTTAAATTCTCAGTTCTTAATAAATGTTACATGCTTCTAACTATTAAGGTAATTGAGAATATTTATGATATTCCACCTCAAGTTATTTTTGGAAGAAAATGAAGTGTAAATAAATACATTATTTTGTTCTTGTTTCAATTTTGGAATCATTTTATATTATTGTTCTGGTCAGTATGTTAAAACTACATTAAGGCAAAGATATAAGGAGCTCTGATGGTGCAGTAGTTAAAGCATTTGGCTGCTAACCAGAAAGCTGAAGGTTCAAAACCTCTGCAGGAGAAAGATGAGGCAGCCTGCTTCCTTAAAGATTACAGTCTTGGAAACCATACGGGTCAATTCTATTCTATCCTATATGGTCACTATTGGTTGGAATTTACTTGATGGCAATAGGCTGCTTTTTCTGTTTTGTTTTGTTTTTTTAACTTTGCGGCAAAGATGTATATAGAAGCTGTAGAAAATATTTGTCCGTTGATTTTGGTAGGAAATAATATTGTGCTCAGTGCACATCTAAATTATTTTGCTGTTGTCAAAGCCAGAAGGACTATTTCCTTAAATATTGGAGTGAGTCTTACAGATTCCAGAGAAATGAGTTCATTCTCTTGGTATCTGACTTACTTAGTGATCTCTATCCTGTACGTAAACCAAGAACGGGAGATTTTCTTCAGACTGGAAAAGTATCTTATGGGGTTAAAAGACTTCAGAAGTTGAACAGAAGAAAGGCTGGATTCTCCCTCTAGCTGGGAAAGTGAAGTGGTGCCACTTCAGGAAAGCCGAGATGAGGATCAGGCACCACAGCAGTCATTTGGACCACCGAGGGTCTGAACTCAGAACAATAAATGAAGATAGCCCCTCCTCTCAGGAAAACTCGCTACACAGCACAGAGACACACAGAGAGATGGAGAGGAGGAAATAATTAGTATGAAAACGGAAGTCCAGGGAAGATGCAGGGGCGTCTTCTCCCTTGCAGTGAACCAAGATCTAAACCCAACCTTGAAAGGCCCTAGAAGGAGACAGAGTGAGCAAAAACCTTCTGGAAAGGCCAGAGAGGACTGTGAGAAGAAATGATTAGGAGACAGGACTCACTGAGCATCCTGCCACATCAAAAACTCATGACCTCCTCAGTTTACCAAGGTGGCTATTCCTGTTGTGAGTTGCTGTCAGGTTGGCCCCTGGCTCATGACAACACCATGTGTAACAGAGCAGAACTGTGCCTTATACTTTTCTTGACTGTAATCTTTATAGAAGCAGTTCACAAGGTCTTTCTTCTGTGGAGCTGCTGTGGTGATGGGGGTGGTGGGGGTGGTGTTTGAACCAGCAGCCTTGTGCTACCCAGGCTCTTTTACCAATGTTAAAACTAGTACACTTTAGCTTTCAAAAAATGATCTCCAAAGTATTTGGTAGTTGTTTACATACGTGTAACCTAAGTTTTTCAGTGACTATCACTTCCTTAGAGTCT
>NW_006925273.1:7175-7790 GCF_000298275.1 Orycteropus afer afer | reverse complement strand
TGATTGCCAGTCTCATCATGGGGAATAACTACCACCAGCTGCCCAGCCACTCAACCAGGCCCAGCCAAGTTGACACAGAAACTGAACTACCACAATTTCTAATTGAATCTTCTATTTTTATAGTATCATGAAATTTACAAAGAAATATAAGACTTTGAAATTACATAATTCTAGTTTTCCTCCCAATTCATTAGTTCTTTCTCCATCACTCTTGCTCCTTTAACACTGCCAGGGTCATGCAGTTGGCAGAGAGGGCATCCATTGGAAACATCCTCCAAATATCCTTAAAATGAGCTCATCAATGTTGGTTCTATACTATGCCAATTTACCTCAGTTATTATGGATAATATCATAGAACATTTTTGCCAAACTCTACTGTTTCAGGAATTTTATTTTGTTGTTTTTTTGTGAATATACACACCAAACATACACCAATTCAACTGTTTCTACATTTACAATTCAGTTACATTGATGACATTCTCTGAGTTGTGCAAATGTTCTCATCCTCCTTTTCAGAGTTGTCCCTCCCCTATTAACATCAACTCATTGCCCCTAGGATTCCTATTTAACATTTTGAGTTGCTATTGTCACTTTGGGAGCTCTGGTAGCGTAGTG
>NW_006925273.1:0-2358 GCF_000298275.1 Orycteropus afer afer | reverse complement strand
TGGAATTGACTCAGTGGCAGTGAGTTTGTTTTTTTTCGTCAGCATAAACACTTGCTCTTTCATTGTTTTCAGTTGGCATGTCAGTGAAAGAACAGTTTAATTGTTCAAACTAATTTACCTTCTTGAAGAAGCTAAGGGTAAATTTACATCTATTAGAGAATAGCTGGCTTGGTAATTTTTAGTTTTTCTTCGTAACTATGAGCTGTCATCAGCAGACTCAATTTAATGCAGGCACCTGGAAGAAGAGGGGTTCTGGTGGTGCAGCGCCGAAGTGCTCAGCTGCCGGTTGAAAGGTCAGTGCTTTGGAACCACCCGCTGTTCCAGGGGATAAAGGTATGGCAGTCTGCTTCAGGAAAGATGTAGAGCCTTTGAAACCCTAGGAGGAAGTTTTACTCCTTTCTATCCTACCTAAGGTATATGATTGCTAACCAGAAGGCTGGAGGTTCAAACCCACCAGCCACTCTTCCGAGGAAGGTTGGGAAATCTACTTCCATAGTGATACTGCCTCAAAAACCCAAGAAGGGTTCAACCCATGAGTCAGGTTCAACTCCATGGCAGTGAATTTTGGTTTATAGGGTCATTGTGTGTCAGAGTCAACTCGATGGCAGAGAGTTTTTTTTTGGTTTTGTTGAAAGAAGTCTTTCCTCCAGATAGCTCCCTTACAGAAGTAATCATGGGCTTCTTTAGGGTGAAGGAAGAAGAGTAGCTGAGTTTAGAGTTTTACAGTAATGGATGGTGATGTGTGAAGGGAAAGAAACAATATTTCATAGAGGTCAAACAACTAACTCTAAATAGCTACTTGTTTTCAGTTGGGAAAGGAGGGTATACAGCACAGGGAATGGTTAAGTTTGGTGGCAACTCTAGGAATAAACCAACCGAAACTTAGTACAGTAAATGAATCAGTACCCCAGAGCCTGACACTTTTCATGAACAAAAACAAAAAGAGATTTATATAAATCTAGAATCCTAGAAACAACCCTTTTTTCACGCAGTTATTCTAACAGTCTTTGTGCTTAATCATGAGTTTGCCTCTTTTTTTTTTTTTTTTAACTTGAAGCACTATAATAACTGAAAGCTATTTATATTATTATGGTTCTTGCTTTATGTTGTTGTTAGGTGCCATCACGTTGGCTCCAACTCATAGCGACTCCATATACAACAGAATAAAACACTGCCTGGTCCTGTGCCAGCCTCAAAATCCTTGCTATACCTTAGCTCACTATTGCTTGCAGCCACTGTGTCAATCCGTCTTGTTGAGGGCCTTCCCCTTCTTTTTTGACCCTCCACTTTACCAAGCATGATATCCTTCTCCAAGAAATGGTCGTTTCTGACAACATGACTAGAGTAGGTGAGACAAAGTCTGGCCATTCTCACTTCCAAGGAGTATTCTGACTGCACTTCCTCCAGGACACTTTTGTTCATTCTTCTGGCAGTTCCCAGTATTTTGAATATTCTTTTCCAACACACCTACTCAAAAGCATCAACTCTTCTTTAGTCTCCTTTATTCATTGTACAGCTTTCACAAGCATATGAGCTGATAGAAAATACCATGGCTTGGGTTAGGCGCACCTTAGCCTTCAAAGAGATATCTTTGCTCTTCAGCACTTTAAAGAGGTCTTTTGCAGCAGATTTGCCCAGTGTAATATGTTATCTGATTTCTTAGCTGTTGCTTCCATTGGTGTTGATTGTAGAACAAGTAATATGAAATCCTTGATAACTTCAATCTTTTCTCCATTTATTGTGATGCTGCTTATTGGTCCAGTTTGAGGATTTTTGTTTTCTTTATATTGAGGTGTAAATCCATACTGCAGACTGTAGTCTGTAATCTTTGTCAGTAAGTGCTTCAAGTCACCCTCACTTTCAGCAAGCAAAGTTGTGTCATCTGCATATCATAGGTTGTTAATCAGTCTTCCTCCAAACCTGATGCCACCCTCTTCTTCATATATTCCAGCTTCTCAGATTATTTGCTCAGCATAAAACTGAATAAGTATGGTGAAAGGATACAACCCTGATGCACTCCCTTCTTGATTTTAACCCATACAGTATTCCCTTGTTCTGTTCAAATGACAGTCTCCTGATCTATGTACAGGCTCCTCTTGAGTACAATTCAGTATTCTGGAATTCCCATTCTTCTCAATATCACCCATAATTTGTTATATTCCACACAATAGAATGTTTCTGCATTGTCAATAAAACACAAGTAAACATCTTTCTGGTATTCTTTGCTTTGAGCTAAGATCCATTTGACATCAGCAATGATATCCCTTGTTCCATGTTGTCTTCTGAATCTAGCTTTCATTTCTGGAGGTTCTCTGTCAATATATTGCTGCAACCATCTTTGAATTTTCTTCAGTGAGA
>NW_006925272.1:10352-10864 GCF_000298275.1 Orycteropus afer afer | reverse complement strand
ATGTGCTGTCAAGTCAGACCCAACTCATAGCAACCCCTCCTTGGGTTTCTGAGGCAGTATCACTACAGAAGTAGATTGCCCCATCTTCCTTCCGAGGAGTGGCACATAAAGTTAGTGATTGGTTTTTCCATATCCCTAAAGAATGTTGATGGGATCTGGATTGGGATTGCATTGAATGTATAGACAGCTTTGGATAGAATTGACATTTTCACAATGTTCAATCTTCCTATGCACGAGCATGGGATGTTCTCCCATTTATGTAGATCTATTATGGTCTCTTGAAGTAGTTTTTTTTTTTTTTTTTTTTATCATTTTCTTTGTACAGGTCGTGTGTGTCCTTAGTAAGATGTATTCCCAAGTATTTTATTTTTTTGGTAGCTATTGTAATCTGTATTGATTTCCTTATTTCTGTTTCAACAATCTCTTTGCTTGTGTAGAGGAATCCAACTGATTTTTGGATGTTGATCTTATATCCTGCCATGATGCTAAATCTCTCAATTAGTTCCAGTAGA
>NW_006925272.1:0-10012 GCF_000298275.1 Orycteropus afer afer | reverse complement strand
CATACCTGATATGAACCCCACTTGGCCACGATGAATGATTTTCTTGATATGTTGTTGCAGTCTATTGGGTAGGATTTTGTTGAAGATTTTTGCATCTATATTCATGAGTGATATTGGTCTGTAGTTTTTCTTTTGAGTGATGTCTTTGCCTGGTTTTGGTATCAAGGTTATGCTTGCTTCATAAAATGAGTTAGGGAGGATTTCATCTTTTTCTATGTTTTAGAATAGTTTGAGTAGGATTGGTGTCAGTTCTCTGAAAATTTGGTAGAATTCTACAGTGAAACTGTCTGGGCCAGGACGTTTTTTTGTTGGTAATTTTTTGACGATCTGTTCGATTTCTTCTTTTTTATGGATTTGTTCAACTTTTCCACATCAGTCTGTGTTAGTTTAGATAAGTGGTGTGTTTCTAGAAATCTGTCTGTTTCTTCCAGATTTTCATATTTGTTGGAGTGCAGTTCTTCATAATATCCTGATATTACCCTTTTTATTTCAGTTTTTTTCTGTTGTGATGTCATCTATTTTGTTTCTTATTCATGTTATTTGTATTTTCTCCCTCTTTTCCTTTGTTAAATATGCCAGTGGTTTGTCAATTTTATCAATCTTTTCAAAAAACCAACTTCTGGTCTTGTTGATTTTTCTATTGCCCTTCTATTTTCTGTTTCTTTTATTTTTGCTCGAATCTTTATTATTTCTTTTCTTCTGGTGACTGTAGGCTTTTCTTGCTGTTCTTTTTCTAATTGTTAGAGATGTTGTTTTAAACTGGTGATTTTGGCTCTTTCTTCTTTTTTTATGTGTGCCTTTATTGCTATAATTTGGCCACTGATCACTGTTTTTGCTGTCTCCCAGAGATTTTGGTATGTAGTGTTTTCATTCTCGTTTGATTCAAGGAATTTCTGAATTTCAAATTTTATTTCTTCTCTCACCCAGTCTTTGTTAAGGTGGGTGTGGTTCAGTTTCCATGTGTTTACTCTTTTTCCATTGATCTTCCTATTGTTAATTTCTAATTTGCGGGGCCAACTCAATGGCACATAACAACAACAACAACAAAATATGATAGCATTATGAACTGAGAAGATGCTTTGCAGTATTACAATGTTTTTAAATTTATTAAGGCTTGCTTTATGGCCTAACATATGGTCTATCATTGAAAATGTTCTGTGTGTATGAGAAAAGAATGTATATTGTGCTTTTGTTGGGTGAAGTGCTCTGCAGATGTCTATAAGGTCAAGTTGGTGGATTATATTGTTTAGCTCTTCTGCATCTTTGTTGAGTTTCTTTCTGGTTTTTCTATATTTCATTGAAAGTGGTGTATTAAAGTCTCCCACTATAACTGTGGCATCATCTATTTGCCTTTTCAACTCTTTTAAAGTTTGATTTATGTATTTTGGGACTTTTTCATTGGGTCTATAGATATTTATTATGGTTATATCTTCTTGTTCAATTGATCCTTTAATCATTATATAATGTTCTTCCTTGTCTCATATGGTGGTTTTTTTCTTAAAGTGAATTGATCAGAAATTAATATTGCCACTTCTGCTCTTTTTTGATTGCCATTTGCTTGATATATCTTTTTTCAACCTTTGATTTTTAGTCTAGTTTTGTCCTTGTCTCTAAGGTGTGTCTCTTGTAGACAGCATATTGATGGGTTTTGTTTTCTTATCCAATCTGCAACTCTCTGTCTCTTGAGTGGTGCATTTAATCCCTTAACATTCAGTGTAATTATTGACAAGTATGAATTTGTTGGTGTCATTTTTTTTATGTGTTTTTTCATGGTGTCCCTGGTTTCTTTTTCCATATTATTTTCTGTGCTGAGCTCATTATATTTATGAATCATGTTATCATTTCCTTTGTTGCTGTTGTTTTAGCATTTTCTGAATATTTGTCCTTGTTTTCTTTTTTTATTGTGATATGAAAGTTTATAATTTTTCTTTGAGGTTGCCCTGTGATTTACAATTTTCTCCCTGAGATTAGAACAGTCCATTCCATCTTGCAACTCTCTTGACTTCCTCACCAGTTAGAAGTTCTGTAACTACATAGTATTTCCCCTCTTTTTGGTTTGTAGTTCTCCTCATTTGCCAATTGATGTCTCTGGGTCCCTATTTATAATATTGTAGGCTTATTTTACTTTGTATATGTCCATAGCTGTGGTTTCTGGGTTATGCCATCTTGTGTATTAATGGTCAGTTGTTATTTGCTATATTTGTTTCTCTGTTCAAAGGACTCCCTTTATTATCTCTTGTAAGATTGGTCTGGTTTTAACAAATTCCCTTAGTTTCTGCTTATCTGGAAATCTCCTAATTTCACCATCATATTTGAGGGACAGTTTTGCTAGGTATATAATTCTTGGTTGAAAAGTTTTCTCTTTCAGGGTTTTATATATACCATCCCATTGCCTTCTTGCTTTCATGGTTTCTGCTTAGAAATCAGAGCCTATTCTTACTGGTTGTTCTTTGTAAGTAACTTTTTGTTTTTCCCATGCTGCTTTCAGGATTCTTTCTTAGTCTTGGTTTTGATGAGTTTGATGATGATATGTCTTGATGATTTTCTTTTGGGGTCTATCCTGTTTGGGGTTCATTTGACTTCCTGAATGGATATATTCTCATCATTCATCATATCAGGGAAGCTCTCCTCCAACAAATCTTGGACAATTTTCTCAGTGGTTTTATTATTCTCATCCTGTTCTGGAATTCCAGTGACCTGCAGGTTATTCCTTTTTAATGGTATCCCACAAGAACCTTAGGCTTTCTTCATTTTATTTTTATCTTTTTTTCTGATTGATCCCTTTCCAAAGATTTATTCAAGTATTTGTGTTCAATCTCATTAATTCTGTCTTTCATTGCATCCATCCTACTCCTTTGCCCTTTCAATGTGTTATCTATTTCTGAGAATTTAGTATTAATCTTCTAGATTTCTAACTGTAGATTTAGAATCATTTTAAATTTTTCATTTATTTTGTCATTTTATTCTTGTATTTTCTTCCAAAATTCTTCTAGGGTTTTTTCTGTGTTTTCCTTGGTCTGTCTCTCAATTGTTTGAAGATACCTAATGATAATTCTTTTGAATTCGTTATCAGAAAGTTCCAATTCTGCTTCTTCCTCAGGGATGTGTTCTGGGTCTGTGTCCTGCTGCCTTGTTTCTACCACTTTATCTTGCTTCTTTGTGAGGACTGTGATAGTTTGTTGTCTCTAAGACATTGTGGCATTGTTGTATTTAGATCTCTGTTAACTGTTTGTGAAGAGCAGCCAAGGGTGAGTCAGGCTCTTCTTGGTGGTTGTTTATTTTTGGCCTTTTGGTGGAAAAAGATGTGATGGCTCTCAATCAGTAAGGGAAACTGCAGTAGGTGTGGGTGTAGTTGTGGCATATGGGGACTGTTGCTGCCTTCTACTCAGTTAGATAAAAATAACAATTGAATATCCATCAAAAGAGTAAAAGCAAATGGACAAAAACACACCATGTAATCACACAGGAACAGTAACCAAAAAAAAGAAAAAATGGAAAAAAAGAAGAAAAAAAATTTCAATATTTGGGGAGAGGGCAATAAGAGAAAAAAGTTAGAGAGGGAGAATAATGATGAAAAAATGGGAAAAATGTAAAAATAAAGACAAAGAATGGTGTTAGTGATGAGAAAGAAAAAAAATACAAGCAAGAACAGGGAAAAGAAAAAAAAAGCTGAAAACTAGAACCTTGGAGGGGAAGAATAAAGAATAATATTTAAAAAGACAAAAGTAATAATAATAGTAGTAGCTTTAAAACAGACCAAAACAAACAAACTGAAAAAAAGAAAACACACAAAAAAAATCAGGGCAGGGAGGGGCAGGGCACCCAGGCTCTGTCCAAGCACACAGACTGGGATGGAATTCCTGCCAGCCCAGAAAGTGGGTGGTAGTGAAGGCTGGCTGCACTTCCGTTCACCAAGAGGGTGTGGGGTATAAGAGTAATAAGGGGAACGTTTCAACTTTCCAGTCATTGGGTCCAGAATGTCCTTGGGGTTCCTGGCAAATGGAGATGGTTCTTAAGTCCTTGGAATCTGGAAGAATGTTGTCACTTACATATATAACATGGTCAAGCCACTTGTAAACACTCAAAATGGCTGTGCTCTCTGGACAGAAAAAAGTCCACAACTCAGGCCGTCTTCCTCTTCACTGCTTCCCCTTTTATTCCCCAGCCATCAGAGCAGTCCTCTGGGCAGGCCCTGGCTAAAAGGGCTAATTTTTAGGTTAATTCTTAGGTCCTACCACCACTTGGTAATATCCAAGCTGTCTGTGCTGTCAGGATTGCTGCCAGAATGCAGCTCCATATGTCTCCTTTATTGGTGTTTTCATGCAAATTCTTCTGCTAATTGGAATTTAGTCCACTTCTATATCCTTCCCTTCAAGGTTTAGGGGTCCAGGATTATCTTCTGTATCTGTGTTAATGGTTACCCTTTTCTTTGTTGAAGAGGGTCTGTGCAGTCTTTCTGCCTATTCCACCATCTTACTGGAACCTAAAAACTCATTTTTAAAGAAGAGAAAGAATTCTTCTCAAAAGATTTTATAAATGTTTCAGTGATTTTGTATAATACATATTCTATCAAGATGGAAAATTAAAAATAGCTAAGGCCACAAGAAATTTCAGGCAATTAAAACTTTGAGTAATTCTTAAAGATTTAAAGAGGAAGACAATGTCATAGAATGGAGAGCAGACATTACTGAGCTTCATTAGGAGTTTTTGTTTTGTTTTGTTTTTAATGCTGACTGTACTATTGAATTCTGAGATTAAGGAAAAAAGAGCACTTATGTTACAATGAAGTAAAATGACCTTTTAGCTACACAGTTTGAGGTTTCACTAATGGATTTAGCTCCATCAGAAAGAAAATTTCCATTTCATTTTCTGCCTATCATCCACAAATGTAATAGGTTACAATGCTACAGGGGAATTAGTCATGTAACAATGGAAATGAGTTTGCATAAAATTCACTTACTTGAAAATAGGAGCACTCATATTTATTGAATTTGCAGTTGGCTTAGAATTGACATGGTTAACAGCAGAGTTAAAACAGAAAAACGTGCACTACTGAACTTAATTGGAAGCAATGTTTATTTAGTTATTGAAATAAAGGTTGAAAATGTATACAACAGCAATGTGATGTTTTCTCTAAGGATTAATGCATTTAAGTGTAACAATATTATGCTTTAATTTGTAAGTGTAAACAAGATATATTTTAAATTAGGCACAAGCATCAAATGGATTTCTAACTCCTATTAATGTAACTTGTACACCTCAGAAGTATATTTCCAAAAATTATTTTTAACCCATGATACTGAACTAGATGCTGTTTTGAGTAAGTAAATACACATTTTGCCTTTTTCTGAATACCTACTACTTGTTTTTTGAAATTATACAATCAGTCATTCATGCGCACTTTGAACAAGTCTTTATACTGTATAAAAACATTAATTTGTTTAGTGAGTTTTAGTACAAATAGCATCTCATTTAATCTTTCTGACTTATATACATTGTAAAAAGACTACCTAGTTATGATTGATCTAGCAAAATAGCTTTATTGGTTTACAGTAATCCTAATTTGAGATGAAAATGAACTTCATATGAAATTATTTATTAAAAGAAAAAGCAAGTAATAAAGAGCTGTGCCTCTGGAAGCCAAGATTAGTTTGTAGACTAAAAATGAAAAAAAATACTTTGCAGAATTTTCCTATTTAATATTTGACTCCATAGTCCTGGATTAAGTTTCAGAAGCAATTGCTTCATGTACATTAATTAAGTATAAGCAAGAAAGATGGTTTAAAGATTAACAGAAATTTGAGTTTTATATCAGAGATAAGATTCAAATAAACTATTTTTTCTTGTTAGACAGTTTTCTTATTTGAAAAATTAGATTATTTGTTCACTATCTGATAAAGAATGTCATATTTTCCTATAATGGAATAACCATTATTTGATTTATTATACAGTAAAACCTGTAAAAGCCAGAAACTATGTAAGGTGGAAACCTGTTAGAGAAGCAAAACTGGAAAAATTTCCACTGAAAGGAGTGATAGGAAAGTAGTTAAGTGTGCACCCTATAAAAGGCAGGAAACTTGAGATCCAGAAAAATAAGGTAGTCCCATCAAGTTCTGGCTGTCATAGGTTTCACTGTGTTAGTCAGAGTCCAATTAAGAGATAGCAACCACACAGCAATTTAACAGGGAATGTTTAATTTAACGGGGAGTTCTGGTGGCATAGTTTCTAAGGAATTTGACTTCTAACCAGAAGGCTGGCAGTTCAAACCCACCAGCCACTCCTCAGAAGGAAGGCAGAGCAATCTACTTCCATAGTGATACCACCTTAGAAGCCCTAGGAGGGGTTGCTATGAGTCAGATCTGACTGGACAGCAGTGGGTTTGATTTTGGTTTAAAGTAAAGAATTGCTAACCATAAGAGAGAATGGAAGTAAAATAAACAAACAAAAAACAGTTGCTAGAGTAGATTCCTACTCATGATGGCCACATATGTGTCAGTATAGAAGTACTCCATGGGGTTTTCAAGGCTGCAGTTTTTTGGAAGCAGATTTCAGGCCTTCCTTTCAAGGCACCTTTGGGTGGAATGACCCTCCAACCTCTCAGTTAGTAGACAACAGCTTAATAATTTGTGTCACCCAAGAACTCCATAAAAAGTGAAAACCAAAAACCAAATCAAAGTCACTGCCATGGAGTCAGATCTGACTCATAGCAATGCTTCTTTGGGTTTCTGAGGCAGTATCACTACAGAAATACATAGCCCAATCTTTCTTCTGAGGAGTGGCTGGTGGGTTTGAACTACCAGCCTTTTGATTAGCAATCAAATGTCTTAGGCACTACACCACCAGAGCTCATATAATATTAAAAAAGACTCTAAATAATATAAGAATAATAGATACAAGAAGCAATGACTCCTCGAGGAGCACCAAAGAATGGCTCAGACTCCCAGGCCCAAGAAAAGGCCTTGTAGAGTGGGCACAGTCATGACTTACAGGATGGCAGAGAAATCACTATGGTGCCATGCAGGCAGAACCTGAAGGACATCTATCTTCTAGGTTCTGAAGAAACTATTCACAGGAAGGTGTCTCACCAGAGGTTCTTTCCAAGAGGGGAAGCAGGGGAAGTTGATGGTTGCTGTTGGGCATCATGCACTTCAGGAGCTAGACACTGGAGGAACAATCAGTGCTGCAGTTCTTGGTCATTGGGGAGACACACATGTTGTAGAAGCCTGCTGAGGAAGCACAGCAACTAAAACCTGTTACTATGGAGTTGATTCCAATTCATAGAGACCCTATAGGACAGAGAACAACTGATACGTAAGGTTTCCAAGGCTGTAAGTAGTCAAAACAGCATGGTATTGGTACAATGATAGATAGACCAATGGAACAGAATTGAAAGTCCAGACATAGACCCATCCATCTATGGACAACTGATCTTTGACAAAGGTCCAAAGCCCATTAAATGGGAAGAGACAGCCTCTTTAACAAATGGTGGTGGCATAACTGCATATCCACCTGCAGAAAAATGAAACAGAACCTCTATCTCACCCCATACACAAAAACAAACTCAAGCTGGATTAAAGACTTAAATATGAAACTCAAAGCTACAAAATTCATTGAAGATAAAATAGGGGCAAATTGGGGAGCCCTAATTTACAGCATAAATAGACTATCAAGCCTAACTCAGAATGCACAGGAGGTACCAGAAAAGCTAGATGACTGGGGCTTTTTAAAAATTAAATTCTTATGTGCATTGAAAGACTTTGTCAAAAGGGTAAAAAAAAGAACCTACAGAATGGGAGAAAATATTTGCCTATGACATATCTGATAAAGGACTTATCTCCAAAATCTATAGAAAACTTCAATACCTCAACACCAAAAAAGACAAATAACCCAATTCACAAATGGGCAAAAGACTTGAACAAACACTTCACCAAAGAAGATATACAGGCAGCCAACAAACACATGAAAAATTGTTTGCAATCATTAATCATTAGAGAGATGCAAACCAAAACAACAGTGAGGTATCATCTCATCCCAGCAATAATAGCAAAGTTCAACAAGTCAGAAAATAACAAATGCTGGCAAGGTTGAGGAGAGATTGGAACTCTTATGCACCGCTGATGGAGTTGTAAAATGGTACAACCATTGTGGCAAACAGTATGGCGTTTCCTTAAAAAACTGAAAATAGAAGTATCATTTGACCCAGCAACTCCAATACTAGGAATATATCCTAAAGAGGTGAGAGATAGTGCACAGACAGACCGTTGTACACCTATGTTCATCACAGCACAATTCACTATAGTAAACAGATGGAAACAACCTAAATGTCCATCAATGGATGAGTGGATAACCAAATTATGGTACATGCACTCAGTGGAATACTATGCTACATTAAAGAACAATGAGGGATATGTGAATCATCTCACAATGTGGATGAACCTGGAGGACATTATGCTGAATAAAATAAGTCAATTGCAGAAAGACAAATACTGTACGAGCCCATTACTGTAAAAAAGACAAAGAAGAGTTTGCTTGGGACACAAACTCACTTTGTAGGTAACCAGGACAGGGAGGGAAGGGAAAGGATTAATTTTGGGCTAGTTGGGGCCCACACACTGGCAGGGATAAGGCAAGGTATATACAGAAAGGAACTGTGACCACTAGGATAACATTAGGAAATGGGAGGACACTGAATTGTGCACATAAGAGATAGATGACAGATGCTAACACCAACCATTGTGTCCACAATACTGAATTACCATTAATACCAAACATCAGGCTACAGATAAACACATAAACACCTGAGAGGATCAGATGGGTGTCAGTGAAGAGGAGTATACTTTAGACCAAAGATAGATTCAGCTGGGGCTAATCTTGCACAGATACCAGTGTTACAAAATACCTGCATTCCTTACAGAAACAATAGAAGACAGACATAGAATAATTCCTCACAGACACCCAGACACTATGGATGAGAGATCCAATAGATCTACCAGCTCAGGACCATAGTATTGGGGAACACCAGACTCAATTGGTACAACAAAATACATAAAAGCCTATGTATCCAGATCCTACACTGGTGAGTAGTGACTGGAGTCTTAAAAGCTTTCAAGTGCCCATTTTAGATGCAGCTAATGGTCTCCTAGCATTGGAAGTGAAGAAGAATGCAAAGAAAATAGGTCATTTGGAAGCAATCAGACATAGGACACAATGGCCCTCAAAACCAGAAGAACTAGATGGTGTCTGTCTACCAAGGCCAACCACTCAGGAAAGGATAAAATCATCAAATCTGGAGATCCTGGATAGAGTGGGAGGAAAAATGTGGAATAAAATCCAAAAACTCAATAATGACCAGAATTACTGGTCAGAGGAAGTCTGATGAGACTGCCAATAGTATGGCCCTGAAATACATCCTGCACCCAGAATAAAACTCACCCCTAGGGGCTGGCTTTCAACCCAATAGTTAACAAGATGTACATGCAGACCACTCAACCCAGGATGATGCACCCACATACTCTATGGTAATACGACCCTTAGAGCAATGGACCATGTGGCACCAGAGGACCTACATTCAGGTTGAGGAAATGCAGGGCAAAGAGGAGTGCATAAATATGAGGGGCACAGGGGGAGGGTTACAGGATAGGGAAGGGAGGAAACTGGGTGAGAGTTGGACACAGTAAATGACGAGTGAAACTAAATGTACACATAACATTGAATGTTAAACCAGCTTTAAAAAAAAAAAAAAAACGTTATGGTTGCAGGCTGTCTCATCTTTCTCCTGCAATGCAGCTGCTGGATTCCAACTGCTGACCTTTGGGATGCAGAAGGAAAATCTCTTTCTCCAGAATGGTATCTCTAATGACTTCTATTGACAATGCTTAATATCTTCCCAACTCATAAAAGAAAAATACATTAAGAACTCTGCTTAATTATCCCAAAGCAAGCAATGAAGGATAGATTTTGATAACAGACTGTGTTGGATTGGTTTCTCTAGAGAAACACAAAAACCAGCAAA
>NW_006925271.1:10484-10926 GCF_000298275.1 Orycteropus afer afer | reverse complement strand
GCCCCAGGGAATCCTGGGAGAGTGCCAGCCAATCCCTGCACAGCTTCCACGTGAGTTCTGGGCAGGTGAACTCTACGCTGCAGGGCGCTTCCTCTTGGTCGGTTAGTTCTGCCTAGGCCGGAGGTTTTCCCTGGGCCCAGGGCATGGCCATGGGTGGTTCCGGTTCCCTCAGTGGCCAGGTTGGGACCTCCCAAAGGGGGCCATCTTCAGTTCTACTCTGGGTGGCGGGCTCAGCTGGAGCAGCTAGACTTTCTGGGGGTTTCCTCAGGGCGGGTGGTGCACTTGTGGTGGCAGGAGGCCAACAAGATGCGCAGGTACTCGCCTGGCTCTGATGTCTGACTTTAAACCAGATTTCCACGTTGCCTGGAAGGACTCCACTCGATGGCAGTGGGTTTGGCTTTTGAACCCACTCTGGTTTCCCAAGCACCCCGTTGGCACACAG
>NW_006925271.1:6278-6763 GCF_000298275.1 Orycteropus afer afer | reverse complement strand
TGGCCTTGCTGGGCCCCAGCCAGTAGGGGATGAAGTGTTATGTTTTAGAGTTGTGAAGTAGAAAGAGTCTAAATTTTGTAACACATTTTGTTCTAGACAAGGAGCTCTGGTGGCTTTTGATAACTGGTTGCCATCCAGTCAATTCCAAAGCATAGAGACCCATAGGTCAGAGCAGAACTGCCCCATAGGGTTTCCAGGACTCTCATCTTTATGGGAGTGTCTCTGGTTTCCCAGTGCTTACGGGATTTGACTGCTGAGTAGAGGGTTGGCAGTTCAAACCCACTAGCTGCTCTGGGGTGGCTATAAGCTGGACTCAATGGTGGTGAGTTTGTTTGTTTGTTTCTTCCTGTTTGTTTGTTTTGGTGGTTCTACACAGAGAAATAGATTTCCTCTTCTTTATGGATCGAAGTTCTTTGTAGTTACAGCTTAGGGGATTTTCTCTGAAAATCTTTTTTTTTCATAATTCCTATTTAAATCACATCCTA